>NC_142386.1:15115183-15182683 GCF_059441005.1 Hippichthys cyanospilos | reverse complement strand
CCAGCTGAGTCTGTAAAGGCCACCTGTCAATCAAATCACAAACCAAGACCACACCAAGGAGGTCTTAGCCTCACCTGCCTCATAGTCTTTTTCTTGGCTGCTTCTTTTTGCAGACTCTCACCGACAGACGCCTGATTCAATACAAACCAATCGTTTACATCTCCTCTTTCAATACACTACATTCAAACTAGACAGGTGAGGATCTATTGTTGTCCCACCTCATCATCAGAGTCATCTCCAAACACAGCAAGTTTCTGTAGACGCGCTGGCTTCGTCAAGCATTTCTTCTTGGGCAGGAGCAGCCCATATCTGAACGAGTGTAAAAGACGATTCTCAACAAGGGCAAGATATTCATAAATCAGAGAACAACACTATTATACTACCTACAACGAATCAATGAAACTGAGCAGTCTATCCGTAAACAACATCATTACACCTTTACCGAACTCTTACGTCGAAACGTGAAGAAAACGTTCGAGAAAGAACGTTGAAAAGCTGAAAAGGAACAGCAAAGGAACACATTTATTTTAACTCCATTTTGCACATCGTTAGCTGGATTAGGAGCCGGGCCAAGAAGCTATTTCAAAGATGCTTCAGTACGAGCAAAATTAACGAACAATTTCTTCTTTTCACTTGTGCTCCTCTTTGCGTTCTCTATTTTGCATGTCGTTAGCTGGGTTAGCAGTAGGGCCGAAAAGCTATTTCAAAGATGCTTCCGTTCAAGCAAAACTAATTAACTTATCTAATCAAGCATGCATTTCAACGTCAACCTTTTAAAATTCTAAACTAAAAAACAAACAAAATGTCGACTTGCGTGTGTTAGCATCTTAGCTTGCACATACTGTTTAGTAGGAACCGCCATCTTTGCTCAGGTTCGACGCTTGCGCTAGATTCGACACATTTATCGTTATGTCAAGTTGTAAAATAAAGAATATAAATAAGTTATAATCATGATTTTGTGTTGTTCTTACTGACACATTTTAAATAGCAACATACGACAAAGTTTGTGTTTTCGTCAATTGTTCCGAGCCTAGTTTTGTGAATTGTAGCGAAAGTGCGACTGCCGTGAATAGCCGACACGGCGGGTGATAAGCTATTTGTATTTTATTCATCTGATATTTCGGAAAGAAACGGTGGATGAATGACTGAGTGACTTCCTTTCTTGCTATACGGTGATATATCCATGATCATTTGTAACAACGCAAGACTGTTGTAACAGTTCTCCACTAGATGACACCGTATATAATGCAGCAAAGATAGTATGACGCACGCATTGCAATAGTACACTGCAACCACAAGTACTCGTGCACGTGTCTTCTCTACGCCCTTAATAATCAGATTTCCATCATAAAAATTGCCGTTTGGATTGAAAAACAATATTGCCGCTGGTTTACGTATTTTTTTTCAATCAGAACAAGTCGCTTAAGAGCAATTTACAGACGAATTACAACAGTGCTTTAATACTGTCAAGATTTTTCGTTTCAAATTTTCATTGTGCCCTGTCACATTAACTTTTTAAAGTGACAATGTGTAATATTTAGACCGTTTTTCATTAAAAGGAATACATTAAATTATTACAAATTTCAAAAACTTGCAAATAAATGTGTTTTTAACGACCAACAGAATGTTTTAATCGTAGGTCTACCATAGTTATCATTAAATGATATAACATGGGGGTGGCACTCCTTCGGAAGCTGCCATGTCTGTTATAACTACGGACAATGGTAAATGTAGCCCCTCCTGCTGTACGTAATGAAAAATTGTCTAAATCTTACACATTGTTCCTTTAAGTGACTTTTTAAGTGACAATTGCTTGAGATATTGTCCTTATTTGATTGGCATTTTTTGCATGTATATATAGGCCCAAAGTAAAGAATTTTTTTTCAGAATTTTGTCCGTATGCGATGGCACTAGGGGACCATCATGTTACCATTCAGGTTCTCAATCTGACAAGTACAAAAATAAAAAAAAAGGGGTGGCGGCGGGAACACTGCTACAAAGCAAACACACGAGGGAACTATGGTCAATCCTTTTAGGGGCGGCCTTTCTCTTGAGTCACAGGTTTTTTTTTATTTTTTTTTGTATTGTAATAATTCCAAAAAAGTACCATATGTATAAAGCCATACTGAAGGCCATACAAATATTAGTAGAACATCTTAAACAGTAACAAACATGCAATAACTTCAAAATGAAAATAATGAATTGTAAAAATAATTAAAAAATACAATAAATAAATATGCTAGGGGCACAAAAACTTATATAAACATATATATGTTTATATAAACTTATATAAACAACTTTTTACAAATCTCTATTAGTTTTTTTTAGCTTTTTTGTTGTCTGAATCTCTAATTAAAAGAATGTACTGTTTGACCTCATTACACAACACATAAAACATGGTTTCCTCCCAATAAATTTGGAACAATGAATGTGGTATTTTGACAAAAACATTAATACATTTAGAAAAAAAATAGAATCATTTTTTCCCTCTATTTTCAACAAAGCCAAACATTCTTCCAAGCAACCTTGACATCATTTTAAAAATTATTGTAAACAAAATACCAAGACAAATACCAAGACAAATGAACAATAGTTTCTGGGGATTCATGACAAAAACTACAGCTTATATCTATATCTTTTTTAAACCTTTTATTTAAATAACTTTTAGCTGGATAGAATTTGTGTAGTAATTTAAAAGATATTTCTTTAACCTTGTTTGTGATTAAATATTTATAAGGTAAGAGCCATACCTTTTTCCACGATATCTCATCTACAAACCTATTCCAATAAGGAATAATATTGGGTAATGTTGCAGTATCTTTTTGGAACAAGGTTCTTATGTATCTATTGTTGTTTACGGGACGATTAGTCAAACACATTTTTCCTGTAATAAAAGCTATTGGAGTTAAAGAAACAGTTTTATAATTACCCAAACGTTCCGGATTCTTGAAAAGCATACATACACCAGGATAAAGAATATCCTTATTCCATATTACATAACTATGAGGTGAAAAATTATTTTTGTGAGTGAGTGACCAAGCCAGAAATGCCTGACGATGAAAGGCTGAAATCTTCATAGGAATTTGATCAATATCATAATTATAAACAAGAAAAACGTCAATACCTCCAAGTTTAGATAATATATGGAGAGGAATCACATTCCAGATTGAAGAGGGGTAATGAAATACTGTACTTGTTTTATCCAATTGATTTTGAATGTGTTGTTCAAAGTAAGAAAATCTAAAAAGTTGAGACCTCCATTTTCATAAGAATTCATAATTTCATAAGAATTCAATTGTCCTTCTCAAATAAACAATCCTATTCTTTCAAACAAAATTGTAAAGAACTTTATCAGTTTCTTTAAGTATCTCCTTATCGACATGTAACGCCATTGCCGCATATGTAAGTGTCATGATCTGTCTGTGTTTTGTTGTGGGTTTTGGGTTGTTTAGTTTAAGTTATAGGTTCTCTGTGTTTTCCCCCGCGTGTCATTACTGTAGATTAACCTCACCTGTTGCCCGTGTGTGTCCTCCAGTCAGCTACCCCGCCTCTTGTTGTTCCCAGGTGTCTCGCGTTTTCATTAGTTCTGTTAGTATTTAAGCCCCAGTGTTTTGCCTCATCTCTTGTCGGGTCTTTGTACGTCTTCCCCTCGCCGTCTTGCCTCGCGCTGCCCTGATCCCGTCCTTCCAGTGCTGCCTCCCGTTCCTCGTTGCCCCCAGTAAGCTTCAGTTTAGCGTTTTTTGTTTGTACTTTGTATTTTTTGTTTTTTTTTTTCAACCCTGCCTTTGCTGTTATTAAATCACCCTCTCTTGAGCCTTACCCCCAGGCAGTCCTGCTTTTTATTGGTTCCGCCTTTCCCGCATCCCGCACCTCCTCAAAATGGCATGCCCCACCGTGACAGTAAGTTGTGAGAGTCCTTCTGATTTAGTAATATCCTACCCCTCTGTGAAGGAAATCTTACATTAGGTTGTTATCATTTCGTGCTTATTTCTTGTCTAGAATAGTGTGCATTGCTATCCATGTGTGCAGTCCTAGTTCATCTCGCCCCAGTCCTTCGATAAAGCTGTTGACGCAGGAAAGTGTGAGCTGGGACCTTGGCCCAGCTGTTGGTGGTGCCCGACTGGCTCTTTTTGTTATGTCTTGAAATGTGCAATGCTTTGCTGAATGAATAAAAACCAGACAGGGGCGGTTGAATTAGTGCCGGGGAACGCACAAGTTCGTTCGCCCAAGCTTTTTCCTTCTACCATGGTATAGAAAAGTCAATCTTGGCTGGTCTGAGTTACTCTTTTTGCTGTTTAGCAGCTAGGCTTGTCCTAGTCTTCTTTTAGAGATTTGTCAGACACCCTCAAAGACAGATCTCGTAGTAGCCATTGATTACATTTGTTATGAGATTTTTTTTTTTTTTTTTTTTTAATCGGGGCAACATTCTCAATGCATCTCCGATTTTGATCTTTAGAAACTAAGATACCTAAATATTTTACTTTTTTTTTATGGGAATGTTATAACTCAGATTTATCACAATCCTTAATCGCTAAAACTTCACGTTTGTTAATATTCAAGCATAAGCCAGAAGCTCTTGAGAACTCTCTAACTGTCTAACCGCTTCAATGGCTTTGATCCTTCAAACAGAAGTATCATCTGCTAATTGAGTCAAATTAAATCTTTACCAAGAAGAGAGATGTCTTTAACAGTACTAGGTTTAATGATGAGCCATAATCTGAGCCACTTATTAAAAAAAAAAAAAAAAAAAAGCTATGGGGAGGCAGGACAGCCCCGTCTAATACCTCTAGAAATCTTAAATCGAGGGGACATTCCTCGTAATAGTTTAACCGAGCTGTTACTTTTCTCAAGAGGGTTTTCATAGCCAAACAAAGTCACCAAAACCATTTTTTTAAAGAATGTATAATCAAGTGATGCCCCACAGTGTCAAATGCTTTATAAAAGTCTAAAAACAAAATAAACCCATTATCTTCTAAGACCTCAGATTGATCCAAAATGTCCAAAACCAGTCTAATATTTATGTCTTCTAAGCATAAATCCTGATTGTGTTTCTACAAAAAGAATTCAAAACAATTTTCAGTCATCTAGCAAATATTTTGTATTCATTATATAGCAAAGATATTGGTCGCCAGTTGTCAATCAGATGTTTGTCTTAGTTTGGTTTGGGAATTAAAGATGTTAATCCTTGAGTCATAGTTACAGGAAGTGTTCCTTTATTAATACTTTCTAAGTAGACCTCAAAGAGAAAGGGAGTCAGTTCTGTTTCAAAAGTTTTGTAAAATTCTGAAATCAACCCATCATTCCCTGGTGACTTGTACTTTTTTAAGAACGTAACAGCTTCTTTAACTTCTGCAATTGTAACAGGTTGATCACAACGCGTCATTTCGTCTTGAGTAATCTTTTTAACTAAAGGATTCAAGAGCACTTCAGTTGACGCCTGACAATTTAGAATATAAATTCGCATACAATTTACTACAGTGTTTCGCATCAGATTGTGGTCCTCAAGCACCCCATCAACATTTAATTTACTTATTTTATTAACACTGGCATGATGTTTCTCTTAATTAAAAAAAGTAGTGAATTTTGTTCCCCTTCCTCAAGCCATCTTTTTTTTGGACCTAATAAATGCCCCTTTAGCTTTTTGACTGCATATTCCATCTAATTTAACCCGCAAAGTGGAAATCTCCAAGTTCTCATCTTGTTAAAGTAAGAAGTCACTGAGAAATTCTTGGAACCATACTCAACTCTTTTTCTTTTAGATCTAGCTAAATCACTGCCAAATTTCCTGAATTTGCCAAGTTCAAATGTCAAAAGTTCCCTGTTTATACAAAACTATTTTTCTATTATAGCTTTATTCTTATAATGAGGAATGAAATGTCTCACTTCCATTTTTACTTTTTCATCTGCTAGTCACAAACTTAAGTTTCCATTATGAGTGAGGAGCATCAGGTTGAGACGACAAATGTATTTGAATGTGTATGGCTTTATGATCTGTGAGATCGGTAGAGTGTATGTCCAATTCAATATTACTTTTTCCATAAATTAAATTAAGTCAGCATTTGGTTAAGTCAGAAAGGTTGGTGATCACTGAAATGTGGAGCTTCCTGCCTTTGCCACTTCGCCATGCATGTGACCATTTCCCCAGTGTTTTTGTTTTCTTGCCATTAAGTGACGAAGTGCTAATGAAAAGCAATGGAATTAAGCACCAGCAGCAACGAGTGATATGCTATATTAATATGGCTCCGTGAAAACCATGTGACCCGTTTTAGTCATTCCACGTCCCAAGACTCCGTCCCATGGAACTAAACTGCCCACAACTCCCTGTACCGTATTTACTGCGCCGTACACAAATATGTGTATGTATATGTTTTTGCACTTGCATCGCAATTCGTTGAGATTATCTAGTCGCCATCCCACTGACGTTGGTACGTTAGTGTCCTAAAACGCATCCCGTGAGTATATGCACGCATGACAAGGTTTTAGTAAGGAGTGGTCAGGTTTATTTTTCGGATAAGCATTCGAGCTTTCGGCGGGTCCGAGGATCAGCAGAGCTCGAGGACGGCCTTACTGCACATGCGCGACTTAGCGGAAGCAGGCAAGCAGACAGAAGGCGGTTACTGGAGAAACAGTGGAGCCGCCCCATCCGTCCAGCAACAGTCGCACACAGTCCTGCAGCAGCGGCCGGACTGACTCCCGAGAGTCGAAGGGGGCGATGACAAGGGGACAACGATTGACCGCCGCTCACCTGCCTCCACCTCCCGTCGGCCATTATGCTCTCAGTGCTCAGGTGTCGGCACCCGGCTTGCTGAATGGCGCTGGTGACCGTGCAGCGTTCCCCGACCCCCAGCGCCACTTCCAGCCCTAGTGTGTCGGTAAGCGCTTGCTCGCCGGCCCCTGGGTCCAACTGCTCCACCCCGGTGGCCGACTGTGACAAACGGGCTAGCTTTTTATACTTGCACGCTTTCTCGAAGTCGTCGGTCCCAAAGCTACTCGCGAGCACACCGAACATACTAGTCCACTGCACGAATAGGAACCAAGCCGACGTGCTTCTGGCTATGAGAAAATGAACGTAACCTCACATTTGAAGATAATACAAGCCGCGCGCTTGTAGGTTTTGCCTTTTAGGAAACACTTCCGGTCGGCGGATCCGCCTCTACCAGACCGAAAAGTTGAAATCTTTATTGAAGAATCAAGCAGTCTTAAATCCATTAATTTATGTGGTATTTTGTAAGCAAAATTGGCAAACGCGTGGCTAGTTTTGTGTTTTCCTCCCATCGTTAACGCCTGTTTGGCATGGGAAAGTCTTTTCGCACGCGTTCACCTGTTCGTCTTAAGCGCGTGCACGGTGCAAAGAGTGCATTGAGAGCGCATGCTTGGCCACATTAACGGAGTTGACCTTCACACACGCAAATTACACTCAAATGACCAACCTATGCACTGATATAGCAAGATCATATAAAGCTTAATAGATGATAATAGACATTTCCCAACATTTTCATGCCCTTTGAAGATAAATGCCAAATGGGGATACATAGGTCTTGCTATTGTCATTGCCTTAATAGTAATATTTTGTATCTAAAGTACTTGTGTTAATTGCTAACTGGGTGGTTAGTGAGGAATGCAGTTGAGACTCGTACTGGTGTTGCTTTGGAAAAAAAGTTGCATTGAACATCCCCAATTGTACTAATGATTATGTTCTTGAACCCTCCAGGAGTCTGGCAGTGGGGAGGATGACCGACGCTCTCAACCTCGTAGGTCAGATATAATAGAAACAGAACATATGTCATTTTGAAAGCGCAGGGTCAGAAGCTGATAGACTGGAAAATCCAGATCTGATTCCCCTTGTAATCGTCAGGTTAGATATACCATCAGATGTTCCTCAGATCCATCAGACCACCCTGCTCCTATTGTTTATCCCTCCATGATTGATTCACTTAATTGCTATGTTGGTGCATATTTAATGTATGATATGCTAACAATGTGGAAGTTGTCTCTTTACATGATCACGAGCAATGGAATAACATGATCAGATGAGTGACTGAACTGGGTTAATTCACTTCACTACTTTTTACTCACAGCTTAATCATCGAAGAATCCACCAGAGACTTATTTGTCATTTTTACCTTTTTTACGTTTGTGTACAGTTTTGGTTTCAAAAACCAATCTCGCCGACCAAAAGTTTAAAGTAATGCTTAGTGTCAATAGATTTTTTTTGGGGTGTTATTTTGCTTTTTAAATATATTTTAGATGAAGAAATTGCTTGCTAATAAGTGACAACTAGGGAATTCTGGGATGCTGTTTGGGCTGTTCCACTGCAAGTTGGTCACTCGAAAGCAACCAACGGCCTGCACCTAATTTGCATTTTGGCTTTGGCCAGGAATTGCAAAATTTACGTTTTTTAAATTCCCTAAATAAAGATGTTTTTTAAAGTAATTCCAACCTCAGCAATACTTTTACTTGTAGTGTATGTGACAGATAATGTAGACAAATGTTAAGAAAACCCTCTTCTAAAAATGTTGGGTAGGCAGGTATAAAGAGAGTCATCATTGCCCTCACTATGGTCATGTTAGGTTAGGCAATTTAACTGTCATAACATTGCACATGATTGGTTGTTGCACCACTCTTGTCCTCTGAACGTGCTCTAAAATGGTTTACATATGACATTCTGTGTGTTTCAATTGCAGCACAACTGCAGAAACACAGACTTTGTGTTGATTTATAAGTCAAATTACAAATATAGAAATAAGAATCAGTATGCAAGCAGAAACAGATCAGCGCCTAACCAATAACAGAGTACAACAATTTCAAACTCTATTGGTGGTGGAAGGGTGGGGCAAAATACAATGACGGACTATAAAAAAATAGTGGGCTCCCGGTTTACGAGAATAATCTGTTCCATTGTTGGGGTTGGGATCGAAAAGCGAATATGCCGCATAGCGGGCAATCCAAACCAATGTTAATTAGCTAATGCGTGTAAAACCCCGGGTAAAAACAATAGTATATACATATTAAAAAAAATGTTTAAAATAGTATAGTAAGTCCTACTTATATATAATATATATGCATACAATTAAATAATATAACAAATTTAAAAAAAAAGGATTTATTTACTTTTGAGTTGACGCTTGTTATGGCCATATTTCCTAGTAAGGGTAGCGATTATGAGATTAATCCCCACTAGCTACAACGTGTGTTGGTAAGGCCCCCTGGCGTTGCTTCTACTTTCATTTTTTGATCAGATTGACCAGCGCCAAGTAGCTCTCTCATTGGCCACTTGGAGGGAGCCTGCTAGCACGTCAACCTTTGGCAGATGGCCCAACACCTCGTTGTCCTGTCCCGTCCATCCCATCCCATTTCATTCCATCTTGCTCGACAAGAAGCTGATGCCACCCGCTCTTGTGGGGAATGTCTGTGCTTGCTTGTAGACAGATGGGATTTTCTCTTGGCCAAGTCCTGCATAATGGACACCATCTTTGTTGTGGGTGAACTCAGAGGAGGAAAGTGGGCTGACAGGCCCAATGATTTCTCTGGCCAAAATACAATTTCATTAGATTTTCATATGCATTTTATTTCATTAGTCAGAGCTTTTTGTTTTCAAATGTCATTGGATTTCTTCATAACATCATATAATCCCATATGGGCCCGATAATGATGATGTTTACAGCATCAGTGAAAATTTCCTGACCGTGAAAGGGGCGGCGGTTTTCCTGCCTCGGGGGAACGGCTCCACATCAACTTGCGGATCTCGCTTCTCACAACTCCGCAGCAAACATGCAGGTGTAAATAATGTGCTTTTATTTTCTTAGTCTGTAAATTAACATTTGCATTTTCTTGTATAATTAGTCATGGAGGCTAACAGACTAGTTAGATACAGTATCTGTTGACAAGGCATGATTGTGAACTGTCACCTCTTAGGAGACATCCAGCAGCATCTACAGACCATGTTCACTCTCCTCAGACCTGAGGACAACATTAAGCTGGTGGGTCCGCACACGCATCATGAGGTCCATGAAGGGTGTTAACAGTGTACCTCCCTATCCAGGCAGTGCGATTGGAGAGCACCCATGCCCTGACTCGCTACATGGTTGTGGTGTCCACCAGCGGGAGGCAGGACACGGAGGAAAGCGTGGTCCTCGGTGTGGACTTCAGTCCTGTGGACAGGTAAGCAGCGCAGGCTGATGTATCATCATCATGCCCCTGCTTGCTGTATGTCTTACTCAATCAGCTATGTCCCTCAGCTCCTGTTCCGTTGGCTTGGTTCTTCCTCTGTGGAGCGACACCATGATCCATCTGGATGGAGATGGGTATTCACTCATCTGCACCTTCACCGTCGTCATCATCCTTACTAGCATCATCAATCAATCAATCAATCAATCAAATTCACCGAAGTCTCACAGGGATTCACAGGTGAAAACAGGTCAATTCGAGACTTCTTTTGAAAAAAGAAGCGATACAGAGACATCTTTTCGGTGTCAAAGTTCCCAGAAGGGGAAGGAAAAACTCAAATCCCAATTTGGGGAAAATCAGAAACCTTCAGAAGGTACCACAGGTGGGAGGAGCCCCCTTCCATGTCCACAGGTTGAAATGGATGCTGCATGTTCCAAATACAGATACACAACAGAGACAAATACAGATACACAATATAGATTACAGAAAACATATTGTGCTATATAGTGCAATGTTGTCTTGACAGCAGGCAAAGCCATTGGGCAGGAACCTTCCCACAGTCCAGCCAAGTGGACCGCAGATGGTCGCTCTCTTAACCCGCGATGGTCGATCAGCGCAGGGCTAAATGGGGGTGGTCAAGTCATCCTTCACCATTGAGCTAGCCCCCTCTCCGAGCCGGGAGAAGAGGGAAGGAAAAGGAAGAAGAAAGCTGCAGACAGGCCCATTAACTAAATGCTTGCGAGTGTAAATGTGTTTTTTTGTCGGGATTTTAAGATTTCTACTGAGGTGGTTGCGCGAACTTCCATAGCTAGGGCATTCCATAGTTTTGGCGGCGGCATGGTTCCGTGGTACAGTGGTCGTCTCTCAGCCAAAAGGCCGTGGGTTTGATCCCGTGACCATCAAGACCATGTCGAAGTGTCCTTGAGCAAGACACGGAACCCCCAGTTGCTCCTGATGCTGTGTCATCAGTAGGTAAATGACTAGTTAGTGCGCTTTGAGTACCTAAGGTAGAAAAGCGCTATATAAGTGAAAGTCCATTTATCATTTACTGGCGCGCGAATGAGGGGAAAAAAACCCTTGATCCCATGGACTTCTTTTTAGCCTGCGAGGTCGATAACAAACTGGCATTTTGTGACCGAAGTTGTTGGGATGGAACATATGGTGAACATCTCATCATGATTGTCATGTCTTGTCTTCCTGACAGAGGCTTCAGCGTGTCCACCGACGGCAGAGTGCACGTGTTCAAGCCAGTCTCAGTTCAGGCCATGTGGTGAGCAGACACTCAGCCACCAAGTGATTCCTTCACAACACCCTGGTTAGCATAGCATCCTCTTCCTCTTGTCAGGTCGGCACTGCAGTCGCTACACAAAGCCTGCGAGGTGGCTCGCTGTCACAACTACTTTGCGGGGAGCCTCTTCCTCACCTGGCTCAGTTATTACGAGAGCCGCGTCTCATCTGACCAGGCCCGCATCAACGAGTGGAATGCCATGCAGGACCTGCAGTCGCACCGCGCAGACTCGCCTGTCCTCTTTTCTGACATGTGAGTGCAACGCTAGCGGTTCGTGGCTGATCACGTGACCTGATTAGTGTGTTTGCTCAGGCCAACAGAGCGCGAGCTGACGGAGCACCAGATCAAGAGCAGTTTGAGGGAGATCATGATGCAGAAAGACCTGGAGAATGTCACCTGTAAGGAGGTGAGTGGAACCCACATACCAAGAGCAAGTGTGACATTCTAAAAACACAACCTAAGGATGACTCCTTTAAACCCCTCCAAACATTAAGGCAAAAAAAAAAAAAAAGTAAACATAGTAAATTAGTAAACATAATAACACATTGTATATAATTCTTATACAATCATAAATACATAAATAAAATCACATATACTGTGCGCTGTATATAAATATGACCACATTTTCCGCACTGTAAGGCGCACCGGATTATAAGGCGCACCATCAATGAAAGGCCGAGTTTCTAAAAAAAATGTCATATATAAGGCGCACAGACAGTTGAAACCATTGTACTGGCTGGGGGTTGTATTATGTGTCCACTAGATAGTTGCGTTATGCAGCCACTAGATGGTGCTTCACTAAAGGGAATGTATTAAAAACAATCAGCAAAGTCATCAAACTTTATTTATAGAATATAAACTTTATTCATACAATGTAAGCATTGTATGGATATTAAACTAAGAAATATTTCTTATTAAAAAAATAACTAATATATATATATATATATATATATATATATATATATATATAATCTCCACACTGTATTTATATAGATAGATTGATTAAAAGTAGATCGGACACTTTCACTCCCGGATTGATATTGAATGAAATCAGTAAACGTTTAAATATTTATTTATTGAGTCGAAAGAGAATACGAAAAATGTGTGTCTAGACGAGCTTTAAACTTGGACAGAGGGGCCTTGCCTGATATTTAACAGGTCAGTCCAAATGGCAAGACCGACCACTAAAAAAGCTTGATCTCCTCTGAATCTTTTGTACCTCCAGTAGCATCTGGTCCGCACACCTGAGGCCGCGGGCAGGTTCAGTGATGTAAATCAAGGAATAGACAGTTTTACAATTTATAAACACAGAAAACAGGCATGTCCTAGACCGGTCCTTGAGGGTCGCTATCCTGCATGTTTTTGATGTTTGTCCAGTGCAGCTGATTCAAATGATCAGGGTGATTATAAGGCTTCTGCTGATCATTTGAGTCAGGTGTGTTAGGAGGACAAAAACCTAAAAAACATGCAGGATAGCAGCTCTTGACCGGGTTTGGGCATGCCTGACATAGAATTATCTTGAACTTACCTCTTAAAATGAACAGGCAGCCATTGCAGGGAGGCTAGATGTTGAGTTATGTGCTTCATCTTACGCGCACACGAGTTAGGTGGCCAGCTTCAAAATTTTGGACCAACTGTAGTTGTTTGAGGGAGAACTGGCTGATTCCAAAATATTTTGCATTGCTGCAATCCATGTAAGATCTAACAAAGGCATGAATGATTGAAGTGCTGTTGGGAAATGGTGGGGCCTTACCTCATCCAGATGCTTAATATGAACAACGCAAGATTTAACAACAGCACTGATCCCCTGTCTAATTTTAAATCACTGTAAATTTAAAACCCAAATCACAGACTATTGTCTTCTGGCACATTCACCGAACCCTTCTTGAGTGAAAATGTTTTTTTTTTTTTTTCAAATTCAAAATATACTGGTATTTGTTTTCACTGGTGCACAAAATGAACTGTGTACGAACATCACCTTGTCCAAAGAACAAAACCAACACAGTGCATACTGTCACAATAAAACAGCACAGACTCTGCACCCCCTGAGACCGACTCACCGAACCCTTAGGGTTCAATCCAACCCAGGTTAATAACCACTGAATTAAAGGGCATGATGCACGTGTGTGTTTGGCACAGATACGCACAGAGCTGGAAGTGCACATGACGTGCAACCTGCGGGAGTTCAAGGAGTTCATCGACAGTGAGATGATTACCATTCTGGGCCAAATGGACAGCCCCACCCAGATCTTTGACCACGTCTTCCTGGTATGTGTGCTTGAATCCGGTCGCTGCCCAAAAGCCAACGTAGAAAACTGAAGTGGAATCCTCATTTGAGGAATCATGCCAATCAAGTATAAGATATACAGGAATTGTGAAATGAATACCTGTTAGTTGTGGCCAGGAAGCGTCGTCATATGCTAGACCTACTTCTCTCGTTTCATAATGAGCGGGGGATTTTTTTGCACATGCAAGTTTCATTGTAGAGGAGTTTTACTGTAGTTGCAAATGCTGTCACCGGTACCAAGGCATGTTGAGAACTGTATCAAACATGATTTCATTTAGATTCGAAGATTAGAAGTTAAAAAAAAAAAAAAAACATTTAATGATTTTCTCTCTTTAGAAAATGGGAAGGGTATACATGTGTACACTACATCGGAGATGTTTCGACAAAAGTGATCACATTTATCAAATCTAGTCTATAGTCACGTCTACATGACATCTTTGGCAGCTCCTTGGCTCCACCTCCCTTACTTCTCTCGTCACTCGGGTTTCTTATTAATTTTTTCGTGCCTGCTCCAGAGATTTAAAAAAAAAAAAAAAAAAAAAAAGTTACAGCAATTCAAACAAAAGAATGTTAACAGTTTATTTATCTTGACTCGACACTATACCAAATATCAGTAGTTTCTTTAAAAGTGAACTTGATTGTCTTCTATTGAGGGAAGGTTCAGTGAGGGAAAAGTTGGAAAACGGTAAGTGGATTTTCACTTAAATAGTGTTTTTATTGTTTTATTGTTGTTTTATTATGCATTTCATCATGTTTTCAGCTCATAACTAGTCTGTAGGGCTTATAAAACTTTACTTTTTCAAATTTATTTATATATACATGAATATACACAAGTTAGTTTTGCTAGTAGCATAATTATTCTATTATTGCACATAAAGGTGGCTGTGTGTGTGTGTGTGTGTGTGTTTTTAATCTAGATATGTGTGGATAAGTCTGATGTTACTGAATATTTTGAGCAGTTGAAAAAAAATATATATACATATTCATAAGCGCCTTTGTTACGACACCTCAAGAACAGAACCATTTTTTTGTCCAAACATGGTGACGTGTCGTGTTGAGTGAAAAACTGCCCTTGTCAAAAACTGGGCATGCATACACAAATTCTGTTGCTATGACTTATTGACATTCAATGCGCTAACTATGTCATGTGAAATGATCCATAAATATTTTTTTTATATAAATACGTGCATCAAAAACATCGTTAGTTTTGCTATTAGCATAATTATGCTTTTAGTGTCCATAATAGGGTTATGAGTATTTTGTTGTTTTTTTTAAATCTAGATATGCATAGATAGGTCTGATGCCAAAGAATATTGTGAGCGGTTGAAAGTAAAAAAATAAAGTACCTTTGTTGTGACACCTCAAAAGCAGAGCCCTTTTTTTGTCCAAACATGGAGATGTGCTGTCTTTAGTGATAAATTGCCCCTGTCAAAAACTGAGCATGCATAAACAAATTCTGTTGCTGTGATTTATTGACATATCCAACGCTCTAAGGGTCCATCAACCCTTAATGATGACTGATATAAATGGATTTAAGTTTCCCTTGCCCGGACGCAGGTCACTGGGGCCCCCCGGGAGGCAGGCCTGGAGGTGGGGCTCGCTGGCGAGCGCCTACTGGCCGGACCTGCTACCCATGGGGCTCAGCCAGAAGAGGTTACATGGGTCCCCCTTCCCATGGGCTCACCACCTGTGGGAGGGGCCATAGAGGTCGGGTGCAGTGTGAGCTGGGTGGCAGGTGGGGTGGGAGTCTTGGCGCTCCGATCCCCGGCTACAGAAGCTAGCTCTTAGGACATGGAATATCATCTCTCTGGCAGGGAGGGAGCCTGAGCTGGTGTGTGAGGCAGAGAAATTCTGACTAGATATAGTCAGACTCGCCTTCACACACAGCTTGGGCTCTGGTACCAGTCCTCTCGAAAGGGGTTGGACTTTTTCCACTCTGGAGTTGCCTGCGGTGAGAGGCGCAGAGCAGGTCTGGGCATACTTATTGCCCCCCAGCTCAGCGCCTGTACATTGGAGTTTACCCCAGTGGACGAGACGGTAGCCTCCTTCTGCCTTCGGGTGGGGGACGGGTCCTGACCGTTGTTTGTGCTCATGCACAAAACAACAGTTCAGAGTACCCACTGTTTTTGGAGTCCTTGAAGGGTGTGCTGGAGAGCGCTCCCACTGGGGACTCCCTTTTTCTGCTGGGGGACTTCAATGCTCACGTGGGCAATGACAGTGAGACCTGGGAGGGGTGTGATTGGGAGGAACGGCCACGCCGATCTGAACCCGAGTGGTGCTGGTTTTTAGACTTATGTGCTCGTCACGGATTGCCAATAACAAACACCATGTTCAAACATAGGGTTTTCCATATGTGCACTTGGCACCAGGACACCGTAGGCCGCAGTTCGATGACCGACTTTGTGGTTGTATCATCGGATTTGCGGCCGCATGTTTTGGACACTCTGGTGAAGAGAGGGGCGGAGCTGTCAACTAGTCACCACCTGGTGGTGTGTTGGCTCCGATGGTGTTAGAGGATGCCGGTCAGGCTTGGCAGGCCCAATTGTGACCGGTCTGCTGGGAACGTCTGGCAGAGTCTCCGGTCAGAAGGCGTTTCAATACCCACTTCTGACAGAATTTCTCCCATGTCCTGGGGGAGGCGAGGGACATTGAGTCCATTGTCGAGGTGGCTGATTGCAGTTGTGGCCGTAAGGTGGTCAGTGCCTGCCGTGGCGAACTTGCTGGTGGACATCAGCGGTAAGGGACGCCATCAAACTGAAGGAGTCCTTTCAGGCATTTTTGTCCTGTGGGACTCCAGAGGCAGCTGACAGGTATCACCTGGCCAAGCGGTGTGCGGCTTCAGCAGTCGCAGAAGCGAAAACCCGGGCATGGGAGGAGTTTGGGGAGGCTATGGAAAACGACTTCTGGACAAATTCGAGGAAATTCTGGTCCACCATCTGGCGTCTCAGGAGGGGAAAGCAGTGTACCATCAACACTGTGTATAGTGGGGATGGAGCGGTGCTGACCTCGACTCGGGACATTGTGAACCGGTGGGCGGAATACGTTGAAGACCTCCTCAATTACACCAACACTTGAAGCAGAGTCTGGACGCCCCAACGTGGACTCTCCCATCTCTGGGGCTAAAGTCACAGAGGTGGTCAAAAAAAATCTCCTTGATTCGGAAGCCCCCAGGGGTGGATAAGATCCGCCCGGAGTTTCTAAAGCCTCTGGATGTTGTAGGGCTGTCTTGGCTGACACGTCTCTGCAACATCGCATGGACATCAGGGACAGCACCCCTGGATTGGCAGACTGGGGTGGTGGTCCCCCTTTTTGAGAAGGGCGGATCAGAGGGTGTTTTCCAACTACAGAGGGTTGGAGAGGAGGGTCCGTCGAAGTCGAACCTCTGATTCAGGAGGAGCAATGTGGTTTTCTTCCAGGCCGTGGAATAGTGGACCAGCTCTACACCCTTGGCAGGATCGGCCATCCAGTCTATATGTGTTTTGTGGACTTGGAGAAGGCGTTCAACCGTGTCCCTAGGGGAGTTCTGTGGGAGGTGCTTTGGGAGTACGGGATACCAAATGCCCTGATATGAGCTGTTCTCTCCCTGTACCACCGATGTCAGAGTTTGGTCCGCATTGCCTGCAGTAAGTCGAATCCTTTTCTATTGGGGGTTGGACTCCGCCATGGCTGCCCTTTATCACCGATTCTGTTCATTATTTTTATGGACAGAATTTCTAGGTGCAGCCGAAGCGTTGAAGTTTGGCTTGGGAGCCTTGTCATTGCATCTCTGCTATTTGCAGACGATGTGGGGCTGTTGGCTTCTTCAGACTGATCTACAACTCTCGCTGCAGCGGTTCGCAGCCGAGTGTGAAGCGGCTGAGATGAAGATCAGCACGTCCAAATCTGAGACCATGGTCCTCAGTCGGAAAAGGGTGGAGTGCCCTCCGGGTCGGGGAAGAGGTCCTGCCCCGATTGGAGGAGTTCAAGTATCTTGGGGTCTTGTTCATGAGTGAGGGTAGGATGGAGCGTGAGATCGACAGGCGGCTCGGTGCAGCGTCTGCTGTAATGCAGACTCTGTACTGGTCTGTCGTGGTGAAGAGAGAGCTGAGCCGAAGGGCAACGCTGGATGAACTGGCCGGGGAGAGGAAAGTCTGGGCTTCCCTGCTGAGGTTGCTGCCCCCGCGACCCGACCCCGGATAAGCGGAAGAAAATGGGTGGATGGATGGATGGAACGCTCTATGCCATATGAAATCATCCACAAATATATCAGTTATTTATTTATCTATTTTTTTAAACTCTAAATGTATGAATAGGTCTGATGCCACTGAACATTTTGAGTGGTTGAAAGTAAAAATATATTCATAAATGGTTTTGTCATGACACCAAAAAAGCAGTGACATTTTTTTGCAAAACCATTTATTTTAGGGTTGTGATATTGTGCGATCAGAATTAAATATGAGCCTTAGCTTCTAAAATTTTGGATGACATGAGCTTCCATGAAACGCTTTAATAATTGTTTTTCTTCTTTCAGGGGTCTGAGTGGAATGCGTCTAATTTGGAGGAGTTGCAGAACAGCGGGTGAGGAAACAAGTCCTTGGATTTTTATGGAGCAGACTTAATTGGAGTCTGTCACGCAGCGTACACTACATCCTGAACGTGACGCGGGAGATCGACAACTTCTTCCCAGGTGTCTTCCAGTACCACAACATCCGCGTGTATGACGAGGAAGCCACCGACCTGTTGGCCTACTGGAATGACACCTTCAAGTTCATCACCAGGGCCAAGTAAGCCACACTCATGTGCGCCGTCGCAGCAGAGAATCCACGGCTCACACCGCTTGCTCAATCACTACCAGGAAGAGTGACTCCAAGTGCCTGGTGCATTGCAAGATGGGCATCAGCCGCTCGGCGGCCACTGTCATTGCGTACGCTATGAAAGAGTACGGCTGGGACCTGCGCCAGGCCTTCCGCTACGTCAAAGAGCGCAGAGCCGTCGCCAAACCCAACCCGTCTTTCATGAGGCAGCTAGAGGAGTACCAGGGTATCTTGCTGGCCAGGTGAGTTGACCTTGTGTGCGCCACTCCTATGCCGCCCGTGGGACTAAAGAAGTCCCTGCTGTCCCGCAGCAAGCAGCGGCACAACAAGCTTTGGCGTTCGCACTCCGACAGTGACCTGTCTGAGAACCACAAATCTTTGTCCAAAGCCTATACCCAAGCACGCAAACTTGGCCAGGTGGCCTCCGCCCTGCCTCCACCCCTCGTCACAGATCCCCTGGAGTCAGCCCGCAGCACCTACCGGCCTGATGTCCCTTGTCGTCCATTCAGCTCGCCGCCGTGTAGCGGCGGGGCTCCTGCGACCGATGGTCAACATGTACGCTGCCTAGAGGAGGAGGAGCGGCAGATGCCGCTGCCGTTTGCCGTCCATCCTGTAATGGTACTGCAGAGTGTCGCTCTGTGGCAGCCCCCCCCACCTGCCACGCTGTCGCAGCCACTGCCTGGCCCCGCCCCCTCTATCCCGCCGTCCATCTGGGCACTTGAAGCGGAGATCTCGCAGGGAGGCGGCTGGGGGTCCGGTCTGCCGTCGCCTGTTTGCAAATCTGATTGCTTTGTTCCGGATGCTTCCGCTGCCGGCGATGCCTTCCTGCCCCCCGATGTATTCTGTCAAAGCGACTGCATCAATTTCTTCAGTGCCCGAGAGAAGTTTAAAGGGATGTCTCGAGACAAAGGCAGTGTGCGGCAAAATTCACCCCCACCTGCCGATGGCCTCACTGGGGACGAGACCAAGAGAAAGGTGAGGTGTCGTTCATCCTCAGCTTGCTCTTGCTGTACCAGTCACTCATATTCTTGCTTTCAGCCAGCCATTTGTCACTAATCACTGTTGTGCAGGAAATCAAAGTTTTCTTGTGGATGAAGCAGTCCAACATGGAGCTGTCTGACTTTTCTCTGCTAGTTTAACCATCAAACTATCATCAGATAATTATCAAATCTTTGAGTTGTGGCATTGCAATATGTCTCCTTTAATGCTGATCACCCTGCTTCATGCAGCAGGATCATTAAAGGGAGAATGTGTAATTTTTCGCATGTGCTCGTGGGAGCTTTGGGGGCATCATGGTAAATACAGCAATAAACACTCCTTCTTTAGCTGGCTGTAACTGTAACAGACATGGCAACGTCCAAAGAATTGCCACCCCCCCATGTAAAATAATTTAATGATAACTAGACCGACGATTATTCAAAACATACTTTTGGTCTTTAAGGACATTTATTTATCCATACAAGTTTTTCAAGTTAATTATTATTTCTTCATTTTTCATGAAAAATGGTCCAAATCTTACATATTGTCACTTCAAGCCTCATATTTGCCACAAATGTTCCTTCCCGACTATTGAATGGATGTGCCAATTACTGTAATGACTGCAAAGAGAGTCTGAACCAAAGTTGTTATTGGACAAAAGTATTGAAATGCACATTTGAATCAGCCAATCCACCATCTGCTGCCCTAACAAGCTTCTTATCTTGACATGTAAGAACAACAACGCTCAATGTTTGTGCAAGCACCTGCTTTATGGAAATTCATAGTTCCTCCTCCTGACTCGAAGCTTCTTTTTCTTTGGCGCAGACAGCGGCTCCCGTGCAGTTCACTGGATGGAAGCCAACAGCGCAGTCCAGTCGAGCCAAGCTCAGCCCATTGCAGCCCGGGGGCTGGCAAGTGAGGCACTCGGACCAGGACCTGGAGAATGGAGATGATTGTTGTTCAAGCGCGAAGCAGGAAGTCAAGACTGACGAGGATGAGGAGGCCTGTTTCTCAAGGGATTGCACGAGAGGTTCTGTGCGAAGTGTCACTCTGCAGCTGGAGCGTCGAATAAAGCAGGAAGGCCACTCAGAATGCAGAGGCCCCTTGCTGTCTTCATCCCTGCCCTCACGTTCAGGAAGCCCCTCCTTTTCTCAATGCCGCACTTCGGCGCAGCTCCTTGTGGGGAATACCCGCCTCGACCGGCCAGCGGCTGTCAGTTTGTCCGGCCCGGGCTGGAATGGTGCCATCCTAAAGGAGACGTGGGAAACATTGCACCAGCTCTGCGCCTTCCTGCAGCAGGTGAGCGTGGGCGTGGCCAGAGCCGGTCTGAAATGGGGAGGCAGACAGAGGCGCCGCCGTGAATCGGAGACTCGCATCCGCCATGCTGGCCTGACACCGCCCTCGCAGATGAAGCGCTCTGCCTCGTTAGCCAAGTTGGGCTGCTTGGAGCTGCTTGCTGACGACTTCACAGAGTGGGAGCTTTGTCGCATCCAGTGGAACACGGAGCCGCCAGCCCACGTGTGTGCTGAGGACCTCAAAAAGCAGCGCATCCATAACGACGCTTCCTTGGCCGACCAAACGTCCAACGGCGAGAGCCCACACCGGCCCCATCAATCCTCTTCAGGTCCACCACTCTTTGCTTCCAGGCAGCAGTACGGAAGGAGTCACCCCACCAGGCACCTCAAGAAAAGCACCCTCACTGCACTCTACCATACTATGTAGATGTGTGCCCCTCGCTGCGCTTCACAGTGTGACATCAGTACCTTTTGCCTTAAGCCACGTGACCATAGGGGACGTCTGAAGGCTATAAAAATCCCATTTTGCTATGGTGAAACCAATGGCACTCCCTCTTCTTCGACTTGATGTTTCAAAATTGCAGTTGTTCGCTGGAATGTTTCAGAGCCTTTAGGTGTTTTTCCACTTGGTTCATGCACGCAGCCAATCGCAGTCAGGTCACCTGGTCGTATGTCAGGCCAATCAAAATAGCTTGTTTGTTGTTTTTTGTTGTTCGTTGTGTTTTTTTGAAGACGCCATACCTCAGAAGTGTGTGAGCTGCGCACCCTGAATTGATCCGCCTCCCTCATCAAGTGCTGTTGCCACTCAATGTGTGTATGGCTCTGTGAGACTGTGCACATACTTGGTGCACTAGGATGTCACCTTTTCAGTCTTTTCAAATTTTTGATACCTTAAATATGTGAGTGCAAAGTTTTTTTTTGTTTTTTTTTTCTCTCTCTCTCTCTCTTACATATGCGTGCAGGAAGTGAATTTTATGTTCTGTGTGTTCTTTTATATATGCACTTTAATCTTGTTTAATGGGTTCTGAGGTTGCTACTCGCTGGGTCATATGACAGTAGGAAGCTGTGTGTATGTTTTTAAATATTTAAACCTATCAGTCTAAATGTTCTTTCTTCTACTGTGAACATTAAATGTTATGAAATTGACAAATCATTTGGATTTAACATACTGCTTAAACAGGTAATTGCATAATGTGTCCAATAGGAGGTGAATGCCTCCTACCTGCAGTACCATATTAGCACCAGGTTATTAAACCTATGGCCCACGGGCCAGACACGCTCTGCTAGGAGGTTTAACCTGGCTGGCAAGGTTGTTTTGTGAAGCATTCAAAAAAAAAAAAGGATAGGACTGAACCCACTCTCATCATACTGCCCACAATACTGTCATGACCTTGCATGTGTTAAAAGATACACTGTCCTGGTTATGTCTGCTTTTTTTTTTTAAAGAAATAGAAAAAAGTTAAAAGTGCATCGTATGGAGCTGCTGTCAGATCAACACATGATGTTGAGACTGTGTCAATAACAACTCTTCGCAGTCTTCCTCATGCCTGACAACAGCAACCATTAAATACACAAAAATTCCTACATTTACAAATAATACTCAGATTACACCTGTAACTTACAAGAGAAATAGTTTGTTGATCGCTTCAGAGGCAGAAAGTGAAAGACTACACATTAGCATTTAGCTTTGTTGTGCTACTCGTCAGCGCAGGAAAAATCCATTGATTGCTCCATAGAGATTCACAATGGGCTGGGTCATCATCTGGGATTTTAACAGACATTTGTCTTTTGTCTATGTAGTGTTATAAAAACAATTAGCCTTGTATTTCTTGTCAAATTTACAGGTCAGATGTGCCAAGTGTCCAAGGACATTTATGTTGGCCCTGAAGTGCAAATCACAAAAACATAACGAAATGTTAACAAAATGTTAATCGCAAACAAAAGATGAAACAAATGAAAAACGGATTCGCAAAAAAAAAAACACACACACAAAAAAAGAATAAACACACCCTCAAGTCAAGAACTTCAAACAAAAAGTAATGGCAAACAAAAATCAAACGCATTACAAAAGTTTCAACACAAAAAACCCCACCAGAAATGATCTGTGAACAAAAAAGTACAAGGAGACAACACAACCACCATAATTGGACGCGCTGATTCTCTGTCGGTTCAAGCCATAAGTGGCTGCTAGAAACAGCATAATGGCACCTCCTGCCGTCCAATCAGCCGTGAGTAAAACATTTTCGTGTGCTTCTCTTGTAGTAATGTGCGTTTGCATTTTTTTTTTGTTTGCAGATAATTTTCTTTTTGTGTTGTAATTTGTGGTTTTTCTTTTGTAATGTGTTATTTTTGTTTGCTTTTTTAAATTCCTGATTTGCAGTTGTTTCATCCATTTTAATGTGCTTTTGAGATTTGTTTTATATTGCTTTTTTTTTGTTAATCTTAAAAAAGGATATGGTTTTAGGTATGCGATTGGTATAAATATTTATTCCATAGTCTGCATGACGAGTGGGTGTTGCACGAAATGTTTTCTCTTTCCATGTGGGGCTTTGCACCACTTTAATTGCAGACTACGCAGAAAAAGATGAGTTGATAAGTGTAAAATATTACTCAAAAGTTTGGAAACACCTTAAAATTTAAATGGCCAGAAACATGATGACGTCAAGTTGTTCAAGCTATTATCTCATGCATAGCCGTGAGCTGAAAATCCGTCATAAAGCTAACTGAGAAAATTTCAAATTGTGCAAGTCTATTATCTGAGAAAATGGTGCCTACTTAGAAGAAAATATACAAAATAATATATATACAAAATATTGTTTATGCATAATGTCAATGACTTGGAATAGAATACCGTATTTTCCGTACTATAAGGTGCACCTAAAAGCTTTAATTTTTTTCAAAAAGCTGATGGTGTGCCTTATAATCAGGTGCACCTTATATATGGATCAATATTTAGAATAGGATTCGTAGATGGGGAATGAACTGATAAAGTAAGCTTTACCTGTTTCTTTTGTGTTTACAGTTGAACAAGTTTGGTCATATTGACGAGTAATTATGCTATTTAGAGTTATTATTTGAGTTATTATTGTTATTAATTTTAGTATTACTATTTTGTGATTGAAAAAGTTTTAAAATATGTCATTAATTGAGGGTGCGCCTTATAATCCGGTGCGCCGTATAGTGCGGAAAATATGGTAGTTTATTGCAATCTGTACAGGTTAAACACTTGATTAAAAAGTACAATGGAATTTTTGTGCATGTCTTTGAGTCGAGTAACAGTAAACATGTAGACAAAGTCGATTAAAACCCTCTTCATCCCGAAACGTCAAACTCCAGTCCACGATAGCCTGTGTCCTGCATTTTTGCCAAGTCCTTCTTTGCAACACACTGGATTCAAATGATCAATCCCATTAGGAAGCTCCTGCAGAACTAGCTGATGAGCCAATCATTTGAATCAGGTGTGTTGCAAAGAAAGCCTTGGAAAACATGCATCTGAACACAGGCCATCGTGGACTGGGCAAAGCTGGTTTAGGTTTAAGAGGGTTATGGGCACGGTGGATCGATAAAAGACAAAGTATTTGTCTGTACTTTATTATTATGAAAACAGTAAGTATGACTCTACAGTTTAGGAAAACTTAAATTCCTCAAAAAGAAATGCCTGAAACTGTACATAACTAAAGACTTAATTTGTAGTAGGCAGTAGACACCCTAAACTTGTTGCTAGCCAAACACAGGACACACAGAGACGAACAACCATTCACGCACCCAATCACACCAAAGGACAATTAAGTATGTCCAATTTGCCTGCATATACATTTTTTTGGAATGTGGGAGGAAGCCGGAGAGAACCAACGCAGGGTCAGGGAGAACAAGCAGACACCACGCAGGAAGGCGGGAGCGCCTTCATGCTCGGTCCTCCCAAGTCGTCAAGAAAGGAACGGCAACGATTCGATCAACAAATCTTTTGAACCATTCTTTTAAATGATTCCGTCCACTTCAAAGGACCATTTTGCCCATTTCAAGTAAGTGCCTAGGGGGCCAACCATAAGTGAGCTGCTGCCGGGCCACATTCGGTCTGCCAAGTGGGTCCAGCTGATAATCAGCAGCAGCAGCTTGTGTTGTGTGGCACCCCCTGACCGATGAGATGCCAAGCCAACAGTGACGTCCCTTTTCCACGAACACAAGAAGCTGCTTCAAAAATAGAACGTCACCCCCCCGCCCACACACCCAGCCCCGTCAATGCTTGGCCAGCCAACGTTCTTCTCTCTCCGCCCGCCGCTGCCCCCATCTTCTGTCTTTGTGTGGGAACATATGCATTTCCCTCAGCCAGCCCGCCCCAGGCAGCGCTAGACGAACCAGAACCACAAACAGCCAGGGTCGAGGGGTCCCCTCAAAACCTGAGGTGAGCCTTTTTTTGCCCATCCTTGTCTGTGTGTGTGTGTGTGTTTGTGCGCATGCACGTATGTGTGTGTGTGTTTGTGTGTGTGTGTGCGTTGCCGTCAGTTGACATGCGGTACCTATTGTGGACAAGTGTTAACCATAGGGTTGGGAAGCAAAGCTTGTCTTCAAGTGGTTAGTTTCTCTCTGCCCTGCGAGGGGAGGGGGGGGGGGGGGTAAAGATGAGATGATGTGACCGATCTTTGTCAATTGTGGACCCGTGAAGACCTCTGAGACTCTTGTGATGAATGGAAATCAACTTGATTTGACCAATTTAGTGAGGAAGGTCTTGCTTCTCTCCAATGTTCACTCTCATGTTGTCCAAGCGCAACAGTGGACTGGCTAAGTCCAGCGGCTATTTAGGACGAAGGACTGGCAGGATAGGAGGCGTGGCCATGCACCAGCATGTCTAAATTAGGAAGGGGCCACTCGCTGGTGAAGGACAGGCGGAGGAGCAACCTTGCCACCTGAGGATTTTCCTCAAATGTGATTTTTCAGATTTGTATTCGTGTTTTCAGATTTGTGTCCGTGTTTTCAGATTTGCATTTGTGTTTTCAGATTTGTATGGTACGACTCTCACAAGACACGTCCGAGAATCTCTCCTTTGGATGCACAAATCTTCCTTTGCATGCATGGATCTGCCTTTGCACGCATGGATCTGCTTTTAGGTTTGAGTTGGATATGCAAATTGAGATGACATCACCTCAAGAAACCAGAAAATGTCAGTCGATCTGCGAGCCATCACACGCCTCTGCAACAATCACAGAACGAAGCTTAACGCTACGCTATGGAAATGGACGGAGCTTCGGGCAATTCAGGTGAAGAGCGCAGTTGATTACGCAACTGTGCCACGAGGTTATTTGCCACCAGTTATTTAGCATTTCTTTGAACAATTTCTTCAAAGAAGAAAAGGAGATCTGGAGTTATCAATGGCCAGATTGCTGCGTTAATTATGCGATTTATTGCTCGATAATGGCCACCTAAATTTCTGCAGAGGCGTTGGATGGCTCGCAGATCGACTGACATTGTCTGTTTTCTTGAGGTGACATCTCAGTTTGCATATCCAACTCAAACCCAAAAGCAGATCCATGAGTGCAAAGGCAGATCCTTGTGTGCAAAGGAAGATATGTGCATCCAAAGGAGAGATTCTCGCACGTGTCTCGCAAGAATAGTACTCACATCTTACGCCATAGATCCATGTGTGCAAAGGCAGATCCATGCATCCGAAGGAAGATTCATGTACTGTACGTGTCTAGTGAGAGTTGTACTCATACAAGTGGTAAAACACAGATACAAATCTGAAAACACAAATACAAATCTGAAAACACAAATACAAATCTGAAAACACGCATATGTCTTTTTAAAAACACTGATAAGCCTTTTTGACAGCAATCTTACTCCATACAATGACAGTGATCCCTCATCACGTTAATGGGGATCATAACTCCCTCAGGAAAAGTGAATTCCACAAAGTAGGATTTGGTTAAACACCTGATTAAAAATTATATTGGAATTCTTGTGCATTGCTCTGAGTCTCTTGAGTGCATGAAACATGTTCAACTTTACATTCTCTCACTTGTACATGATCTCATATAGTACGGTCACATGTATGAAACCTCTACAGCACTTATTTATGTCTAGGCTTCTAATGGAGCTTCTGATGGGGACTGACACGTAAGATCGTGATGGAGAGTTCTTTTTTTCGGCCAAAACGCTCTTAACTGATGCCATGACTCCATCGATACGGTTCCTGAACTCGTTGGCTCTCACCAAGTTAATGGCAATCTCTTGTGTTTCGGTTGACCCCTGTGCTTGTTAACGGCCTCTGATGTCACACCAGAGAAGCTTTCAGGGGCTAGCGGCCGCATTAGCCTCATAGCATTATCCACAGGTGAGTGGTGGACTTGTTACGGCGTCAGGCCTGCATAGTTAGAGTCATGCATGACACATGACTTTAAGCCATGGTTTTTTGTCTAACTCGAGTTTTGTGACATAAATTTTGGACTTTGCACAACATTTAAACACAAGGACTTACTACACAGAGAATCAATAGCCCAAACGTATTTTGAACTAGCTATGCCAGTCATATGCCCGCCAGAGCGGGAACCCACTCTCACTTTCTGGCCTGCCTCCTGAAGGAGCCTTGCCATGACCTCGTGCGGCCCGCCATAGCTCGTGGATAAAGGGGACTCAACTGTCCGGGCTGAGCTATTCGATCTCCAAAATACTTTTTTTTTTTTTACCTATTTGTCTAAGCAATTTCTGGGCCCTGCAATTGACTGGCAAACAGTCCAGGGTGTCCCCTTTCTACTGCCCAAAAACAGCATCAGTGCACAGAACCTTTGTGTCTCTCCTTTTTGCGGACAAAGCCGGCATAGCCATCAATCCTGATTGAGCACTTCTGATAGGAGCGGCTGGTACAGTTGTGTTCTATCCATCAGTTCTTTGTACTGATGTTTACACTGGTTGCACCTTTTTCCAACAGTTCACACCGTAGAACACTTTGGGCTACTACAGATAAAGCTGGAAAACACTTTCTGTGTATGTCTACGGTAAATTGCCTGCCGTCGCATCCGATTTGGTGACAAGCGAGCGCATGATCGACCTTACCCTGAAGCACTTTTTGTGACCTTAAATAAACTCAAATAAGCCTACAGGTCCAAAAATAAATAACACTAATCTCGCTGATTCAAACTAAAATGAAAAATGAGAATTGCACTGAACAAAATGGATTTCACTATCAATACAACAGTGCTATCTTCAGGCAAACAAATGGCATTTACATAGCCAACCACCACATTCCAAACATCACACATAACTTTATGTGTGATCTACAAAGAGGTGGTAATATGAAATTAACATGAGTAAACATTAGTCAGCTTCGAGTAAAAGAACAGTCTTATGAATCGGTCTTTCCAAAACGGTAGTCTTTGTTAAATGTGTCCTCTTGTTTTCTTGAGTATAGAGTCATTGACAAGAAGTTTGACTTTCCTGACTTTTCTGTTAGCTCCTGGGGTGACTTCCACAACTCTAGCTAGCTTCCATTGGTTTCTCGGAAGTGATAGGAAGATTGTTTTAAAACAATGTCATTGAATTTGGTGCTTCTTCTCATTCTATTCCATTTTCTTTTGTTTCTTCTGTTGCAGATTTAACATTTTTTGCTCTTGACAGTTCTTTCTGTATTTTCGGCATTGAACACATTTGTAGATGAACAATGACACTACTACAGCCAGTAACTCAGACGGCATTGGCTCGTAACTCAATAATTGCCTGTTATGTAGACGTGAAACGTGATGTTCCTTTGGTAGTATGGCTGGATGTTTGACGTATGGATGGAGTGACACTCTTGTCAATCTTCCTCCAACCCTTAAGATATTGTTATTATCAAGGAACAGACTTAACTGATGAAGCTTTGAGTGAGAAACTTTAATCTCCTTCTTTTCTTCAGGCCTTATTTCTTGACCGAATGCTTCCTTCTATACTGTGTCCTGCTTCTTTTCTTTCTTCAGCGTACTACTTCCATTGGACATTTTTTCTGGCTTCTCCACCTTTCGCATGTTGCTTTAATCTTGCTATTGATTTCACGACTCTCTTCCAATCAGAATATTTTTGCTACCGATTAACAATAGAATTTTCTTCATCAGCTTTAACTGTGAGAACTTGTGTGACTCTGTGTTCTGGGTCCTTAAAACAGAGTTCTTCCAATTTCATTTTTTATTTGGGTGGGTCTTTGTGACATAGTAAACTTGGCAGTGGTCTAGTGAACCAATTGGACTCTAATAGTTCTTTTGTCATGACTCCATGTGATGCATGATCAGCGGGATTTTGTTCTGAGGTTATGTATTGCCATTGACTTGGTTTTGTGCTTTTTTTTTGGGTCGCTGTATTCTATTGGCCACAAATACATGGAATCGCCTGGCATCGTTGTCGATACAACCAAGTACAACTTTGGAATCAGTCCAGTAATGCCCTTTAGATCCTGAATCCCTAACTCTCCTTTCAGGAAGCTTGCAATCCTGGTTGCGACCACTGCAGCTGAGAGATCCAATCTAGGAATGGTTGTAATTTTTATTGGAGCAGCTCTAGCTTTTCCTGTTACTAGGGTGCACTGCAGTTCTCCTGATTTGGATACAGTTCTGAGGTATGAGCACACGCCGTAGCCGGGCACACTCGCATCAGAAAAACTCAGTAGCTCATTCTTGTGGACTTATTTGAACTTTGATGGGACATAACATCTTGATATCTTTAAGGTGAACAGGTTGTGGAGGTCTCGTAGCCAGTCTTCCCATTGTGGTTTAAGGTCTTCTGGAAATAGTTTGGCCCAACCCAACCTTTTCTGACACATTTTCTGTAGAATTCCTTTGTCGACCAGAATGAATGGGGCAACGGATCCCAGTGGGCCAAATATAGACGCCATAGTGGAGATCACTCCTCTTCTTGTGAAGGGGTTGTTCTTAACAACAATCCTGAAGCAAAATGTGTCGGAGGCTACACCCCACTGGACTCCTAACACACTCTCCATCTTTGGTTCTTTAAGCGCTAGGTCCAGGTCTGTGGCTCCTGGTGATCATTCTTCCTTGGGGATCGTAGCAATCACCACTTTACTGTTGATGATGATCTTGTCCTTTTCCAGCACCTTGGTTATCCTTCCTGGATCAGCAACTTCTGTGACTTTGTTTCTGCTCACAAAGTGGATCACCTTTTAACTCTTTTGACAATTCAACTGCTGGCAAGACTTGTTTCACCATAACATGATGGCTTACTCCTATTTCATCTTTAAAGTCACTTTCAGAGTGGCTATAGCCAAAGATGCTCTAATTAAAAGCAGGGACTTTTGCGCGGTTGGTCTGTTTTCCCACTGACAACCTTTAAAGGGAGTAGAGCTTGAGGACAATTATACCCTATGAGTAGTCCACCTTCAAGTACTTCACCATCAAGTTTAGGAGGCATTTCTCTTGATAGATGCTTCAAATGAGACCAGTTCTCTGCTGTCTTGTTTGTGGGGATATAATATCTATTGGCAGGAATATAGTCTCTCTTGTAGGTTGTTGGCAACTTGATTCATGTATCCAAATTAAAGTCTCTTACTTGTAGGTCTTTTAACTTTTGACTGGACACGACTTTGATTTTGGATATCATTGCGGAAATCTTGAGCTTGGTGGGTTCAGCCTTGTATCCTTGAGGATGAAAGTGGTTTCACTTTGAGTATCAAGCAGAGCAAATACTAGCTTCTCTTTTCTTGGATTGTCACAGTGGATACATACTCCCTTTGTTGCACTACTTTGTTGATGTGACTTGTTTGGATTCTTGTTCTTGTGGTTCAGATACCTTTTCTATCTCTTGTTTATCTTTTGGAAGTACTTGATTTCTCTTTGAATTCCGTTCTTTGTCTTTTTTCTCTCTATCTTGACATACACATGTTGGGTGAGGCTAATGGCTTTTGTTACACACACACTAAACAGCTCTAAGAGTTGTAGCAGACTTGAGACAAACAAAACACAAATTCTCAGATCATACAAATGTAACTCTTTCTTCAACAGCTTTAGCCTTTTGCGTTTATGAAGAGGTTCAGAGGTCCCTAGGTTACATGAAAGTTCCGGCCCTAAAAAGGCAAAAGTGTAGCTGGGGGGAGAAGCACGGCAGGAACCCAGTGTATTCGTTCATCGATGTGTCTGCATGTGTAGGTGGAAGATTAATACATGTATATTATTACATGTAACATTTCATGGAAGATGACATTCTGCAAAACATTTTATAGAAATAAACTGTGAGAAAATATAAACATTAATATGAATGAATAAAAGCTAAGAATTTGACATTAATCAAGATGATTACAGAAAATGTTCTTTCAGAGTTGTGTATCAAGTTCATAGTAGATCTGTGCATTGTTAGGACCCAGTTTAGCTCTCAGTTTCAAAATGTTTGGTTGACTACTGGTCTAGCGTATGTCCTCTGTCTCATGTACATCCATTATTTTCTTACAGTTTAATGTCAAGCACAAAATGGAAAAAAAGGGGACACAAAAGAGAAAACTATAACATACTAACAAATTTGGCAAAAAAAAAAAAGAAAAAAGCCAAGGCACAGCGTTGACTTAGGAAGGACAACAGGTAGACATCCAGTCTAACTGAATTGTCTCTCTTCTAGTTGAAGAGCTTTAGCAGTTCTGCTTGTCACATTTCTTAGATGTGTAACCAAAGAGAAGAAATTGTAAATTGTGGATTGATTTTGTGCAGCCAGCACACCCTATGAGCTCTCATGGTGCACAAATATGCCCCAACGCAGAGGCTGGGAATTATGGCTACGGTGCACGCATGTCCTTTGTTCGCTTGCATGCTTAAAGGGACAGTATGTACTGTAAGAGATAGACTGCTTTTCATTAAAAAGGAATAAACTAAATGGTTGTAAATGATTGTATTTGAAAACCTTGCAAATGAATGTGTTCTTAATGACCAACAGTATGTTTGAAATACAGTGGTACCTCGGTACTCGACCGCCTCTATACTCGACCAAATCGGTGCTCGACCAAAAAATTCAAGTAGATAATGCATCGGACCTCAAACAGATTTTCGGTGCTCGACTAGCCGAGCCGAGCCGAGCCGAGCCGACCCGAACGCGCTCCTCGGCCCTTCTCGGCCAGCGGGTAAGCGCCAGTTCAACTCAGACCGCCAGCGGAGTAAGACATTTGTTCGAGTATTTCTTCCCGGATTTAAACTTTTTCGTGTTGCTCTAGCCCTTAATAATGGGTCCAAAGAAAGACAGTGATAAGGGGAAGGCAAAGAGGAAAACAATGAGGACCACTATTGAACCGAAGAAGGAAATTATAGCAAAATATGAACGCGGTGTACCTCGCGTCGCAGTTAGCTAGCGTCATCATGGAAGGAGTAACTCCCTCCCGTCCTCTCCACATCCATTCCTGTATGCCATCAACCACTCTCCAAAACGTAAGTAAATTATACAAAATGGTTTATAATGCTTTATTTATCTTTATCTTTATCTTTATCTTTATCATGTACTGCTTGTGCACATTTACTTGTGCACACATACTTTCTATTATTTCTTATGGGAAAATTGCTTTCGGTGTTCGAACAAATCGGTGCTCGACCACCACCTCAGAACGGATTATGGTCGAGTACCGAGGTACCACTGTATAATCATAGGTCGAGTTGTCATTATGGGGGGTGGCACTTCGCCGAAGGTGGCCATGTTTGTTACAGCTACAGACAATGGTAGCCGTCCGTAATGAAAAACGGTCTAAATCTTACACACGATCCCTAAAACAGTCTAAATCTTACACACGATCCCTTTAAGGCTTGAACTGTCAAAGGGCAGATAAACTCGCAACTGCTATAAAGAAGCACGCAGCTGTTTTGATTGCGCACAAGAAAGCCTCTTTCAAGCTTCTGGAAAAAGACCACTACGTGCACACCTCCTGTACCCCTGAAGATTCGTCACTTACTCCCCTCCTCAGTCTCCTCCTCTTGCAGCCATGAGTCGCAGCATCGTGCGGCAGAGCAAATTTCGCCACGTGTTCGGCCAGACGGTCAAGGCCGAGCAGAGCTATGATGACATTCGCGTCTCCAAGGTGACGTGGGACAGTTCCTTTTGCGCTGTCAACCCCAAGTTCCTGGCCGTCATTGTTGAGTCCAGTGGAGGAGGAGCTTTCCTGGTCATTCCCCTTACAAAGGTAAGTGCGTGGTTTGGTCCCGAGCCTCTCTTCGAGTAGACTGAAACACCATCCGATTTGAAGCTGAACCAATCAGCCGTTGCATCTTTTTTGTGACGTGTGTACACACACACACACACACAGACGCACACGCACACACACCTAACACACACATCTTGTATTGTGGTGCCATCCCAGTGACATGAGATTTCCAGACCCCTAACCCTAACCTTGACAATAAAAACCAAAATCCAAATCGAACCTCAACTAAAACTCGTGTCTTGACCCTCAAAATGAGGTCTGAACTAGAGAGGCCCACCAAAATGACACCACAAGGAAAAGAAGTCCCGATAAATATTGTAAAATCCCGGATTCCCACCAATTAGCAAAAACGCACACACACACACACACACATGCACACACGCAGACAGACATACGCTTGTGATCTGTCTGTAACAGGCCCCTGCATGTGGTCAAATGCTGGAGTGGCTCATGCTATTAATACTTGCCATTCTCCCCGAGCAGCAGGAGGCTCTCACTGTCTTTGCACCTTCATGACACGAGAAAAAGTCCCCTTTCAGCGATTAATCACTGGCTAAAAATAAGCTCCTTTTTTGAGTGTGTGTGTGTTCATAACATGCACCATTTAGAAGAAGGACACACATGCAAACAATCTTGAATAGAGTCTTGACCTTGATGGAACAGCGCTGATGTTGTCCTGTAACCTGCAGGTGGGTCGAGTGGACAAGAACTACCCACTTGTCATCGGACACTCTGGACCCGTCCTAGATATTGACTGGTGTCCCCATGACGATAACATTCTGGCCAGCGCCTCTGAGGACTGCACCGCTATGGTAACCGACGCCGCGACACAAACAATATATTAAGAGCTTACATAGACATGTATGTGTGTGTGTGTTTGTGTGAGACAATGTATTTTTTTATATATTTTTTAACAACACAGTTGAGAAAATGGCTGTTTAATGGCAGAAATATTTTTACATTTTATTTTTATTTTTACATTTTGTGTGTATATATATATATATATATATATATATATATATATATATATATATATATATATACACACACACACAGTATATGGCATATTTTTCCCTCATTAACAAATTCACTTCTCTCAGAAAATGAGCCAGAGTGACATTTGTTTACTTTCCTAACTGACACAGAAGGCCTTCAGTGATTGGACCCCTCAAGCGCACACATACGCATTACTGGGCTACACAGGCTTTTTTTCGGAGCATTTGAACATCAATAAACCCGCATCTGCAATTAAAACTTATCATTATTTGTGCCATAACTTAGACTATGTAATAATAATTTTAAATTATTTGTCTGAGAAATTTCATGAAGTCCATGAAGAGCAGGCAAGCTTTAACAAGATTGTATGCTAAATTACAAATGGATATTGAATATAAGTGTCACGTCTAGGCATGGTGAGTTGGGAGGAGGAAGGAAGGGACCCAAAAATTGCAGGAAAACTGAGAAATATGTGGCTCAAAAAAAGGAAGCTTTAACAAGGAAATGAGGCAGAACTGAACCGGAAGAAAAACTGGACAAACTATCACCTGACAGGTGGACCAAATCAAACTAACATGAACACCGCCAATAAAGACAGAGGCGAGTGGAACAGTTATAATAAAACAGTGTCAGATATATGTATGTATGTATGTATGTATGTAATGGTTTGTCAAGGCATTTCCCCACTCCACAGGTGTGGCAGATTCCTGATCACTCACTGGTACGCCCCCTCACAGAACCCATTGTTATACTTGAGGGTCACTCCAAGCGCGTTGGCATTGTCAGCTGGCACCCGACGGCGCGAAACATACTCCTCACTGCCGGTACAGCATGTACACACAAACACACCGGGCATGCGCAGTTGTGCAAAGGGGCCCCTCTCTTTGCAGCTAGCGACAACCTGATAATAGTGTGGAACGTGGGGACGGGGGAGCCGCTCATCTCCATGGATGACCACCCCGATCTCATCTACAGCATTAGCTGGAACAGGAATGGAAGCTTGTTCTGCACCACCTGCAAGGACAGGCGACTACGCGTCTGTGACCCCCGCAAGGCTGAAGTGGTGGCGGTGAGTGGTTTGAGAGGAGTCCAGGAGGCGATTAAGCAGGTTGTTCACATGACCCCACCCCCACCCCCAGGAACGCTTAGCCCCTCACGAGGGCATCCGACCCATGAGGGCCATCTTCACCAGAGATGGCAACATCTTCACAACGGGATTCACCAGAATGAGCCAAAGGGAGCTGGGACTCTGGGACCCGGTACGTGCCATGCACATATTGACGAAAATGCTACATAACGCTGAATTATTGAAAAAAAAAAAAAAAAAAAAAGAAAAAGTATCCTATTGGTAAGGTGTCACAGTGACAGACTGGTTTGCATGTCCGCCTCACAGTTCACAGTCTGGTCTTCCTGTGCGGAGTTTGAACTTCATTTCGAAACAACATGGTGTGAACGTGATTTCAGAACAGCACAGTGTTGTTCACTGGTTACTCTGGGAACCAAAGTTGTTCAAGTTGAGCGTTGTTGTGAACTTCAAAATAAAAGTGTGCTTGGACAGACTTGCCATTCTTGGGGTCTCCTGAACCATAATGATTTTGGAGATATGAGGATCCTGCCTGACACCAGCAATAGCTATACCTCGCATATGGATACCATGCATATATATAGAAGCAAATGTGAACAATGGCAAGAATATTCAGTGGTGTTATATGTTATATTTGTATATATGTATATATGTATATATATATATATATATATATATATATATATATATATATATATATATATATATATATATATATTATATGAAATCTTCGTCTTTCTCAGACAAATTTTGAGGAGCCAATTGCACTGTTGGAGTTGGACACAAGTAATGGCGTCCTGTTGCCATATTACGACCCGGATGCCAACATGGTGTACTTGTGCGGCAAGGTAACGTTTGTTTTGAGGTATTGTGTACATGATGTGTGTGCGTTGACTGCATTGCGCATACCTACAGTATGTGTGCTTGCACAGGGAGACAGCAGCATCCGCTACTTTGAGATCACAGAGGAGCCACCGTACGTGCACTATCTCAACACCTTCAGCACCAAAGAGCCGCAGCGGGGGATGGGCTTCATGCCCAAGCGGGGTGTGGATGTCAGCAAGTGCGAGATTGCCAGGTGAGGCCGCGTGTCTGGCACTTTGTCCAAACGAGGGGCGGGGCCATGGGGATAAACCCATCCAGTAACTGAGGCGGGCTTACTGTTCCGCAAAGGTTGTACAAGCTGCATGATAAAAAGTGTGAACCCATCACAATGACCGTTCCCCGAAAAGTAAGTCACACCGTTGCCGTCTGGACCGGCCTTGATGCCCATGCCAAACTTAATGAATTGGTGAAATGTGTTCGGGTAGTCGGACCTTTTCCAGAACGACCTTTATCCGGACACGGCCGGCCCAGAGCCGGCCATGGAGCCCGAGGAGTGGCTGGAGGGCCGCGACGAAAACCCCGTGCTGGTGTCCATGAAAGAGGGCTATGTGCCTCCAAAGAGCCGCGAGCTCAAAGTGTCCAGGAAAAACCTGCTCGACTCCAGGCCCGCCCCCCGCCGCAGCATGTCCACATGCGATGCCGCCAGCCTGCCAGTCAGTAAACATCACAAACATTAACATTAAACTAATGTTTACTGATGACATCATTATTTCAATAACAAATAAGGACTCCCATTACCTCAACAATGTCTTATTAAGCAATTAATAAATTAAACACTAAAGTAATCAATTACCTTAGATACTAAGAGTACTGTAGCCATTTGTTACGTTCACAACTGGTCTAAATAAACCACATAAAACTATGTCTTTAGGATTTCATGAGACATTACCTGGGATTGAATGTCTCAATTAAAAAAAAAAAAAAAAAAAAAAACAACTTAAGAACACGTACTACACAACACACTATCATGAGTACTGAAGTCATTTATATCTTTGGGGAATAAGTACTACATTACTAACCGATAACTTTAGATGCTCAAGTAATTGATTACCCTAGGTAATATTTACTAAAGTAATGATTACTCACTACTTCAGTACCTATTTGATTACTTTAATGTATAAAATATGTTATTTTAGTACTCATTTACCTAAAGTGATTGATTGGTATATTACTAAATTCATTTAAAACCAGCCATTGTTAAGCTAAAAAAAAGATTACTTATAAAAATGTATCATCGAATGAGTAAAAACAAATTCATCTGTCTTTTGGTTTGACGCTTACTATGGAGGACCAAAAGTGCCAAAATTCAATGAATAAATGTATCATTCAATCATTAAACCATTCAATCATTAAATATAAATGTCATCAAATAATTAAATGTGTCATTAATTAATTAAAATAAAAATTAAATAATTGGAAAAATAAATAATTAAAAAAATAAATCATTAAATAAGTGTCAATAATTAAATAAACGTGTCATTAATTAAATAAATCTGTCAATAATTAAATAAAAGTGTCAATTAAATAAATGTGTCATTAAATAATTAAATGTTTCATTAATTAAATAAAAGTGTCAATAATTAAATACATGTTTAATTAATTTAATGAAACGTTTTTAATTAATTAAAATGTATTTAATTAATGACAATTTTAATTAATTAATGACACATTTAATTATTTAATGGCATTTATATTTAATGATTGAATGGTACATTGTTCTATTGAATTTTGGTACTTTTGGTCCTCCATAGCTTACGGCCGATGTCATCCTCTTAATATTTGACCACTCGACAACTTTGCACGGATACAATTTGTTTGGGCATGCTCAAATTTCGAAGACATCTAAATCATCGCCAACTCTACGGGAGCGACACACATTTGACAGTCATTAGAGAGAGACTACACGCGCGCATGGAGTAGGTCTCTCCTCTGCTTGACTTATGGCAGCGCGGATGACTCGCAGATCGACTTGTTTTGCCTGGTAGCTTGGTGTGACGCCATCTAAATTTGCATATTCAATACAAATCCAAAGGATCAAATCCACGAAACCAAAGGAGAGAGTCACGGAAAAACGGGAAGTGGTGTCGATAAGTCATAGTTGTACCACCGAGAGTTGTATTCAAAATACTTTGTGGTCACAACTTTTCAATTGGTAAACTCAACACAATTAAGAGTCATACTCATATGAAGACAAATCAAACTGAACACAATTTAGAGTCATACTCAAACAAACAGTTAATATGCATACGCATATGCAAAGTACACAGTGTGGTTTTTAATCAAATATATTTCATTTTAACCCTGCGAGGTGAAAATCATCAAGCATGCTCGGTACTTGTTTCAATGCCTTGTGGGACAGAAAGCTATCTGTGAATAATAAATGGCCATTTAAATTATTTGAATTATTTTTCACATCACGATGACACGGCAAATTCTATTTATCGTAACAGATCCCATAACAGTTGTCGCTTCACATTTTCACTTTCTCTATACTCTTTGCACAAAAAGTGTCTGGGCTTCAACTAGTACTTGTTTTCTCATTTTCCTCCTCTCCTTGTCACACCCCTCCCTTTTTTTCTTTTCCTTTCTTCACCTTGTCTCGTCTGTACCGGCTTCTCTGAGTGCAGCCAGAGCTTCTAGAGAGGCTGCTGGAGGAGATCCATCACCTGAAGGCCACTGTGATGTCTCAGGAGAAAAGAATCTGTGATTTAGAGAACAAATTGTCCCAGTACGCCAATGGGATGGCCTGACGGGGTGTGCTCTTGCGTGCCCTGCAGGAGCGGCCCCGGCGGACAGTTGTGAAGAGATGTTCAAAGCCACAGTGGCGATGCGGCACGTGGCTCAGAGGGAGCCACGTGCTGGAATTCAATCCCTACTGCACTACAACTGAATGGGGCAGACCTTTTCAGTGCTTTTGGTCCAAACGGACATGGATCGAAGGTTTGAGGGACAATCCAAGCTGACAAAGTGAAGTGAAAGGGACAAACAACTTCCTGGTTGCCAAGAAGCCAATAAGTTTGAAAAAATGACAAGCCAAGTCAGCTCATCGCACAATCCTTCATGTCTTGTAAATAGATGAAAAGGAGAGAAATGTGTTTGGTGTCCTGTGAATGAGTTCACACACACAATGTCAAAATAAAGTTACTTTTATCCCTTTCACCCGCTGCACCTTGACACTTTTTTGCCAAGTTGTACTGTGACTCCAGCGGTCAGGAGGCACTTTTTTTTTTTTAATATAGTTTATTAATTCCTTCAAGTGATAGAGCAATTATGCCAACCCATCCATTATCATAATTGTTTTGTCCCCTCAAGCGTCACGGGGCATGCTGGAGGCTATTCTAGCTAGCTAAGGGCAGTAAGCGGGGCACACCCTGAACTGGTTGCCAGCCAATCACAGGGAATACAAAGACAAACAACCAGTCGTACACACAAAATCACCTAAGCTGTTTGGTGACACTGTGGAAAAGAGAAGCCTCACTAATGGTGGTGTTCACCTTGCTTCCCTTTAAAGGGACCACCGTTGGAATCCTTTATCGCACCAGGAATTTACCCACCATGGAACCTCCGGTAAATCTGCCGACCCAATCAGAGTCGCCATGAAATTAGCTGTGTTGCTGTCCGTTTGCATCACCAGCAAACTACCATTGGTGCCTGTGGAGCCCCACATGGGATGTTTTCGTTTTGTCCCAAAGTCTTGGATGCCTGCACAGATTTCACACTGGGGAATCAATCTTGCTAGCACTTCCAGAGAGGACCTTAACGTTTGCCTGATGATGCTGGTTTTTGTCCACTTCTATGACCAGACCTCCGGCAGCATCAGCTAAGTTCCTGAGTGTCTGTTTTCACAATCCTTGAGTTCAGTTAATCAATGTCAGTTGTTCACCGCCTGTGCTGCCTGTTAATTCTACGATCAGGAAGTATACCTGGTTAGCAAAACAACACTTTGATGTGACACATAGTGAGAATCATAGAGCATCACAAAGCGAGAGAATGAGGTACCAATCACAGTCTGATTGATTAGAATGATGGCATTAGACATCAGCTGTAGATGTTTTGGCTGGTGTATCCATTTTTTTCTTCACATTGATCTAATTCAACTCACCAAAAATATAATACAGTAGTTGCATTTGGACCAAAGATTGTTTGTTGGGGTATTGTGTGATTTTGTGCATGATCACTACTTTAAATGTCAGGCACAGCTTCTTCCCCGAATCAGTATCTTGATGCCATTACTGGACTTGAGGAGACACAGCAAAAGTTCACAATATTGATAAGAAAAATGAATAAACCCTGTAGTTTGATAATCTTACCTTGCTATCTTACGAATCATATTTTGCTTTTAACTAAGTCTGACTAAATGTCATTTTCAGCCCTCGAATGGGAAGCACGAAAGCAATGCGGACAATGTCCGGTCAATGTAGCCGGCACCGAGACTACCCAACGGAACCAGTTGCCACATAAAAGTGGTGGTCGTCGTTGACGTTGTTCAATCGCAGTGGTAGAAGCCAATGTCTTGTATGAAGCTGGTGTGTTTGTGTGCGTGTACAGAACACTGAAATTAGCTCCGTGTAGTGTGGCTTGAAGGAAGCTAAGGTAGGCTAGTGTAGGAAGTTTTCACCTTGCTTGCATGTCCAACTGCTAAAAGTTACATACCTTGTGAAAATTCCTGCGCATTCATCCTTGCTTTTTCTTTACCTCCCAATGTTACCAAAAGGCGTGCACATATACATATATATTCACACACACACACATATATATACATATATATTCACACACACACACACACACACACCCACACACACACACACACACACACACACATATGTGCGCACCTTTTGGTAACATTGGGAGGAAAAGAAAAAAAAATAATTAACTCGTAACCAGCATCTACGTTTACTGAAACACTCTCTTGAACACAGGCCAGCGGCATTTCAGTTTGAAGTTTAATGTTATTTCCATGCTGTGTTTACAGTAAGAATACAGATGGTACTTGTGGCTCCGGTGACAACATCCAGTAGTACAAATCAGATTCATGTTACACACACACAGAACCACACACGCACACGCAGACACACACACAGACAAACAAGAGGAAAAGGAGGAAGAAGAATAAACTAGCAAACCTAAAGAAGTCGGGGGGAGTAGTAAAATACAGCAGGCCTCCATTTACCCATTTTTTTTTTTTGTCTGTGTTCAACTGCGCCCATGCTAATCTTTTATGATACAATCAAGAGTGTTGGGCCTCTCACACTGCTATACCAGGACATTGATATAGCGCCACGGATGGTCTTGCTTGTTATGAGGAGAAACAAGTAAATATAATATTAAGTCAATGAGACCTGTCAGAGGATGTTCTAATAGAGGGCACTTAAGTTGTTCCGTGCTTCCTTTTTGTTGCGTCTCAGCAAAACAAAGCACTTGGCGACACCACACACAGTCACCTTTTAAATAAACTCTTGCATGTGTGTTACACAGACAGGCAACCATACTTGGCAACATGAAGCATAAACCTAAAACAAAAAGAGGCTTAAAGGGCACAGTTTTACAAACAAGTCAGAAAAAATAAAAATAAAATAAGAGTATCTCTCCAGCTTGGTGTTAAACAGAAAAGGGGTCTTTTGATAAGGACAATGGTAATGAAGGGGAGAAATGAAGGAGAAAAGACGTAGTACAATGGAAACATGGAAGAAGTCTCGGACGGACCGGGGCGGAGGGAGCTCTTGTGGCGTTCGGAGTCTCATTGGACCTCTTCTTCCGCTTCCGGCTGTGCTTCTGTGTTCTGATCATCACCTATACGATAAAAGGAGATCAAAATCAACCTCCTCGCACTTGAAAAAATAATGGCTGACAAACAGGAGATACACACGAACGGAAAGCGAGAGATTCATAAAACTGAATAAAGAGTATTGTATTGGCCGAAAGCAGCCTTATTTCAATGATATCAGGTTCTTGTGAAGGATGCTCATTCTGGCCAGTAATACTTAATGCCAAAATAATAATCTGATGTGTGGGCGAAGAAAATATTGTCTCGGGCTTGTCGCAGCCTTGATTCAAGGTAATGATTTTTTGTGAAGTATGCTAATAGCGGCCACTGTTATTAATAATCCTAAATGGACATCATTCTCACGCACGCATGCACCTCAAGAAACAAACACACGAAATACAAAGAAACAAGAGACACACAGCGCAGAGTGATGTGTGAATGTGCATGCATAAGCAAGGCACAAACAACCCTATTACTGGGGGAAGATTCTCAGCGTGACACTAACCGGCGCGCAAACTTAGAATGGTTGCCAGGGAGACAGCATTTTTAAAAAGTGAAGAATTCCAGGGTGCTAACAAAAGGCGAAAAAATCCTTGACCTTGGTAGCGTCGGTGTCTGCATGCGCACACACATAAGCAGACAGTAGTCACTCACGCACGACTACCACCATTTTGTGACAGGATGCTGTTAATTAGGTGCATGTTGTACAGCAAAGCAGACACTTGATTTGTGTAGTGTGAGGCCCTGTAGTTAGTGGAGACTGTGACTAGGCATGGAACGATATTAGATTCTGACAGTACGATAACCTTCAGCAAAAATGTCACTGTATCGACATTACAGCTCCAAAATGTATCATTTTTAAATCTTTGTTGCTAAATAGCCATTTTTCCCACATTAAGACAGTTTGATTTTTCAACAAAATGTAGGGTATAAGGCAGAATTATTTACAATAATATTTACCATGTTAAATGAAAATAAAGCTGTAAATAAAATCAAAACTAACCTTCAGTGAGCATTTTTTTTGTGATACAATAAACAAATACATGAATTCTTTCTGATTGAATAGATTCAATGTAAACTGAAACATGCAAGTGTGAAAATGCTGCACAATATTCAAAATATGATCAGTTTGAAATAAACTACATACACAATTGAGAAGAGGCTCCCGCTGCCCAGTACATTTGCCCGTTAAGGCAAACGAAGCAGGACGGAAAAGAACTGAGTGGTTTTGACCTGATTTGGACGGTTTAATACAACAGTGACTTTTAAAACCACTATATATTGCCAGTCCGGTTATCGGTGCATGCCTAGTTATGACGTCACAACTTCCTGCACATGCAAATAAATATATCTTTTGAAGGGACTGGGAGTGAAGATCAAATACCAAGAGATTTTTGAAAAATTCCCTTTTGTTAAGTGAAGGTAACAGGAGAGAAGTTATGAAAAAGGTGAGGTAAAGGACAGCTACAGTGGTATGAAGAAGTATTTGAACCTTTTGGAATTTCTCACATTTCTGAATTAAATCACCCTCAAATATGATCTGATCTTTGTTAAAATCACACAGATGAAACAGCAGTGTCTGCTTTAACTAAAACCACCCAAACATTTATAGGTTTTCATCTTTTAATGAGGATAGCATGCAAACAATGACAAAAGGGGGAGGAATAAGTAACTGAACCCTCTGCCTAAGGATACTTAAAGAGCAATTGAAACCGATTTATATCAAATAATTTAAGTCAGGTGTGTGCCCAAGCACTGATGGTAAAAAACTGTCTTGATGAGAAGCATTGTCTGATGTGCACCATGGTTCGCTCAAAGGAGCTGTCTGAAGAACTGCTATCAAGTATTGTTGGTTTGTAAAAATCCGGCAAAGGATACAAAACCATCTCTAAAAGTCTGGATGTTCATCAATCGACAGAGAAGTTGTCTACAAATGGAGAGAGTTTGGCAATGTTGCTTCTCTCCCAAGGAGTGGCCGTCCACCAAAGATGACACCAAGAGTTCAACCAAGAGTTCAGCGCAGAATACTCAGAGGTAAAAAAGAACCCTAGTGTGTCTGCTAAAGACTTACAGAAATCACTGGCACAGTCAACTATATGTAAAACATTGGCCAAGAATGGTGTTCATGGGAGGACTCCACGAAGGAAGCCACTGATCCAAAACACACAAGTTTCAAACATCAACTATAGAATGGTTTCAGAAGAACAAAATACACGTTCTGGAGTGGCCAAGTCAAAGTCCAGACTTGAACCTCATTGAGATGCTGTGGCATGACCTCAAGACCGCGATTCATGCCAGACATCCCAGGAATCTGACACAGCACTTTTGTAAAGAAAAATGGGCCAAGCTACATGAAGCGTCTGGATGAAGTTACTGCTGCCAAAGGGGGGGGGGGGCACAAAATCTTAAATGTGATGGTTCGTTACTTATTCCTCCCCCTTCTGTCATTGTTTGCATGCTATCCTCATTAAAAGATGAATGAATGTTTGGGTGGTTTTAGTTAAAGCAGACACTGTTGTTTCATCTGAATTTTGACATAGATCAGATCACATTTGATGGTGATTTTATGCTGAAATGTGAAAAATTCCAAAAGGTTCAGATTCTTTTTCATACAAATGTAACAGTCGTGGACAATGAGGCAAGGGGAGGTAACTCGGAGGCACTGCAAAGGAGGAAAGACTTACAAAAAAATGTTTATTAAGGAGGGACCGAAAATGAGGACGTGTCCCCTTTAAGAATCTATGAGGAAGAGATGACAGGTTAGAAGGGGGTGGGGTCAGACAGGTGGTGGCTTCTTGGGAGGGTTAGGCGGAGCTGTAGAAAGCATGTCTTACCATCTCCTTGTAAGTCTGAGGTCCAAAGTGTCAAGTTGTCACGTAGCAGCTGCATGATGAGCGTGGAGTCCTTGTAGCTCTCCTCGCTCAGTGTGTCCAGTTCGGCGATGGCGCTGTCAAACGCTTCTTTCGCCAACCTGGACCAATGGCCGCAAGTGGGTAAGAATGTCGGGTAAATTTGGAGGGTGGGGGGTGTTACCTGCAAGCACGGTCCGGTGAGTTGAGGATTTCATAGTAGAAAACTGAGAAGTTGAGGGCCAATCCGAGGCGGATAGGGTGTGTAGGTGCTAGTTCATTTAGAGCGATGTCACTGGCAGCTTTGTAAGCCACCAGACTGTTCTCAGCCGCCTCCTTCCTGTCGTTGCCGGTGGCGAACTCCGCCAGGTACCTGTGGTAGTCTCCCTTCCTGCAGGCAGGAGGCCAACACACTGCTCAGGTCAAAGTTTGGAATTAGGCATGGGACACTAGGCATGCTTTTACGAACATCCAAGTCTGTCAAAACTTTTTCCCTCTCGGGTCATCTGGCTTAACAGGCAGCTGAAGATTGTAGCTCATTGTGTATGACATGAGTCCTTCTCTGCCTGCAGCAGCTAATTAGTAACTAGCATGGGTAAAGTGGCTATCATAGGATCATATGCTACTTTCACTGCGCGTTTTATGTTGATATTGCATGAGGTAGTACGCGTTTTATGTTGATATTGCATGAGGTAGTACGCGTTTTATGTTGATATTGCATGAGGTAGTACGCGAGCAGTACTAAAGTCAAGAGGGCCAACGAATTGAACTTTTCCTTGCATCCAACAAAATTGGTTAACTGGTGAGTTTTTGGCTTTCGAACACAAGTAAGCGACATGTGATACAATACAACCGAATAACTGTGTCCAATCTTCCATAATCTGACCCAAAACGGCTACATGTGAGTGACTATTGTTATGAGTTTGGCTGTAATTATGAAGAGATTTTAATGGTATTAATTTACGTCCAGTGGTGTACATAAGAAAAAGGGTGTAAATTACCGTGGAAGAGTGATCGTGAAATGCATCCAATTGAGCAAAGCGGGACACAAAGTAAGAAACATTCAGGAGACACTCAGTCGGACAGACTCAAACTGATGAGACTTTGAAAAACAAGGAATCCATTCTTGCTCAGTATAATTCCGGCAATTTACCTTCTCAGAGGAGATTGCTTGTGGCACGTAACAACTTCAAAATAAACGTTTTGCGTCAAAAACAGACCAAAAAAAAAAAAAACAAAACATCGTGTCCATACATTTTTAGCTATGGTAATGTTTATTTTGAAGGTCCTATCAAAATGGACGGTATATTCCTGACAGAGCTGTAAAAAGCATTCTCTTGTCTACTGTACTCCATAGTACAAAAACAAAACAAACCCAAAATTGACCTTAGATAAAGACTTTCGTGCTGTGCGGGGCCAAACCACATATCCTCACAAGGGTCACAGGTGCGCTGGAATCTATCCCAGCTGCGTTCAGGCAGTAGGTAGGATACACCCCGATTGACAGCCGAATGGCACAGAGACTAACACCATTTATTCTCGCAAACATACTGTGGGATAATGAAGAGCAGAAGTGTGCAATTCCGGACCTTGTTTTCCAGTTTTCTCTCCCCAACACACCTGATTTAGGCCATTAGCTCATCAACAAGCTCTGCTGGAGCATGAAAATACTCCTAGTCATTTGAATCAGAGAAAATTGGAAAACATGCAGGACACTGGCCCTCGAGGGTTGGAATTGCCCAACCAATTTAGAGCGTAGCAAACTCCAGTCCTCAAGTGCCGCAATCCTGCATGTTTATGCTGCTGCTCACTGAAACACACCTGATTCAATTGATTAGGGTCATTTTCAAGCTCCTGCGGATTTGCTGATGAGCTAGTAGGAAACTGGTGTGCCAGAGGCAAAAAAAAAGAAGGGGGGGGGGGGGGCATACAGGCAAAGGGAGAACATCTAAACTCCAAACAGGACGATTAGAGCCAGGAGTGAACCCATGACCTTCGCACCATGAGGCAGACATTCTAACCAGTCTGCTACAAACATATTTCTTCATGCTTTAGTGCCATTATTGTTAAGGAAATAAGCATGAGTTCAAGAGTGTCATTTATAGAAAAGTACAGCTCTTCAGACATCTATGACGATGACAACAAAAACAAACCTTTGGTGGCCATCAGTAACTCAGACTTTCACTGAGGTAGGGCTCAGTCTACGTCCCTCGTGGGAGAACACTGCAGCAATTATATATTAAATATGGCTCATTTTGTTGCTGTATTTAGTCTTCCCTTCAACATCAAATCTTTTGTAAGGAGATTGCTTTTAAGGCTGGAAGCATAGTCTGAAATTATATTAAAGCTGATATTGGAAGAATAGTCTGAAATTATATTGAGGCTGATGTTGGAAGAATAGTGTGAAATTATATTAAACTGTTGTTGGATCACGGCCACTAATGACTCTGACCTCAGATACAAAGAAATGTGAAGCGGGGGTTGGGGGACTGTGCCACAAAGGACTTTTTTTTTTTTTTTTTTTAAAAAGGACATACATTTTGTAGTAGAAAACCTTGGACTCTCCTGAGGTGGAGGCTGGAATGAGGTGCTGGTCCAGTACTTCCAGGATGTCTTTGCAGATTGATTTCAGTTCCTTCTCTACCTACAAACACGCACGCAAGCGCACACACACACACACACACACACACACACACACACACACACACACACACACACACGAAATCAGTCATTTGATGCAAAACATAAGTGCAACGGGAGTGGGACAAAGTGTCTGACCAGCTTCCGGTAGTCTTTGTACATGGTCAGCTTCTCCTCGCTGGCTTTGCTCTCCTCCTTCTGCTCCAGACTGCTGATTATCCGCCACGAGGCTCTCCGTGCACCGATCACATTCTTGTAGGCCACTGACAGAAGGTTCCGTTCCTCCACCGTCAGTTCCGTGTCCAAGCTCGCCACTTGCTTCATCGACTCCACCATTTCTGTAACAACAGAAGAAGGGAGAGCAGTTATAGTGGGAGCAGATGCATGTATTTTATTTGCAAATAAAACTTTTTATAATAGAAATGGCTATTTAGCAATAGATTTTAAAATTATATATCTTAGAGGTGTAATTTCAATACCGTGATACCACAATACTGTGATATTTTTGCTCAAGGGTATCTACAGTCCTAATTTGACATCATCCCATGCCTATAATGACACTTTTCCTCCCCACAAAACGAAGGCCAAAAGGATGGGCGTGTCCTATAAACAAAGTCCTGGAAACGTCCTGGAATGTCCTGGAAACAAAGCTGAAGATAATCAAGAACGAAGAAGGCTAGGCTACCTGCACCAGGGAATATGGTCACAACAAGCTCGTCACGTCATTCAAAGGTAAATAATACCTTTCTATATTTTTAGGGCCCGAGCAGATACCGCTGCGAGAGCCCTCTTGTTTTTCTCCGGATTATTATTAGGGCCCGAGCAGCTACCGCTGCGAGAGCCCTCTTGTTTTTCTCCGGATTATTAGGGCCCGAGCAGCTACCGCTGCGAGAGCCCTCTTGTTTTTCTCCGGATTATTATTATTATTATTATTATTTACTGTGCAGCGCTTTTCCATTTTTGAGGGCTTAAACATGCACGAAAAGTCACCAAAATTTGCACATTTGTCGGGCCCGGTGAAAAATTTGAGATTTTTGTGTTTCCTAAAACAATGCAAAAAAAAAGGCTCTGCAGCGCCACCTAAGGTCGAAAAAGTGCACCTGGTCCCGGCCCGTTTGACCTAGAGCTACGAAAATTTTTAGGCATATGTAGGACCTAGAGACCTACAAAAAAGTCAGCGTGAGCCATGTGCTCAGATGTACAGAAAAAGAGTTATGAATTTTTGAATGTGCATTTTTGGCCCATTTTTGCACGTTTGCAGGTCCAAAACTGCTCCTTGTTTCTCCTAAACGCTTTACTCAATCGCCTTCAAATTTGCTGTGGTCTATAATTAGACATAGGAGTACCACTGGGCAAAATTTGGTGCAGATCCGCTGACATATATGATAGGGGCGTGGCTTCAAATTATGTGTTCAATTTTTCCTTTGCCAAGAGTGACATAAACCTTAATAACTTTGATGTACTAGCTTAAAATAATCTAAAACTTCATAGACACATGGAAACTTGTGTCTTTAACACCTTTGAAAAAAGTTTTTTTAAATACCTACTAGCGCTGCCTAGTGGTTGATTAAAATGTCATTTTTTACACTTTCATGTATTGTGCTCAGTCTGTTTGAGTAAAACAAGTGAAAATTAGTCAAAATATCATTAAGACATGGAATATTAAGGTTTTAAAATTTTATGACTTTTCGATAATGGGCGTAGTCTGCACGCCACCTCAAAGTCAGATGACTCGCCAAAACGAAAAAAGTGGCTGTAATTGGCCCCAAAATGGCCTTATGAGTGGAAAATAGCCTCTCACTCCCGGCCCGTTTGACCTAGAGCTCCAAAAATTTGTAGCCTTATGTAGGACCTCGAGCCCTACAAAAAAGTCAGCGCGAGCCATGTGCTCAGATGTACAGAAAGAGAGTTATGAATTTTTGAATGTGCACTTTTGGCCCGTTTTTGCTCATTTGCAGGTCCCGAACTGCTCCTTTTTTCTCCTAAACGCTTGACCCAATTAACTTCAAATTTGCTGTGGTGTTTTATCTGACTGTGAGGCACAATTGTTCAAATTTTTGTGATGATCCGCCATCAAATATGTTGGGGGCGGGGCTTTATATTATGCCTTTGATGATTACTTTGCCACATGTGAAACAAACCTTTATAACTCAGCTTTACAAGCTTAGAAAAATCTGAAACTTCACAAACACATGGAGACTCAAGCCCTTAACACAAGTGTTTAAAAAAAATCTTCAATTGCTTATAAGGCCATCTAGTGGCAAACAAAAATGTCAGTCTGATGTCTCGCCAAAACGAACAAAGTGGCTGTGTTTGGTCCCAGATGGTCTTATCTTTTCTAAACTTCATATATTTGATGGGTTTCCAATGCGGAATACACCTATCAATGTATTTTTTGTTATAGTGCGAGCACCACCTAGTGGCAGCCAAAAATATAGCATTTTTTAAACGTTTTTATGTGTTTAGCTGAGCCCTTTGAAGTAATATCGCTGAAATTAAGTCTGAAAAGACTCTAGACAGCCTTGCTGACCTCCACCAAATTTTACAAAGTTTCGATAATGGGCGTGGCCTCTACGACCATTTTCATTCCGAAACTTTATCTGTCCAGTAAAAGTTGCTGTAATTTGACCCAGATGATCTGATCTTCTCACAATTTCACACATTGGATGAAAATATTCTCTTGATCATATCGACAAAAATATATTCCAGTTTAAAGCTAGCGCCACCTAGTGGCTGCAAAAAATGTCATTAGTCGAAAGATTACAGTCAATCCTGTTTGGTTTGACCTACAGCTATGAAACTTTGTAGGCAAATACAAGACTGCAAGACCTACAAAAAAGTCAATGGAAAAGATGTGCTAGGATGTACAGAAAAATTGTTATGAATTTTTTAATGTGCAGTTTTGTCCCATTCTTAGACATTAGCTGGTCTCAAACTAGTGCCTTTTTCTCTTAAATCATTCACCCCATTACCTTCAACTTTGGCATGAATCATTATCCAACTGAGGGGCACACATAGTCCAAATATCGTGAAGATCTCTTGACATAAAAGATGGGGGCGGAGCTTCAAATTATGTTTAATACTTCCTTCGCCAAGAGTGACAAAAATCTTAATAAACTCAGCTATGACAGCTTCAAACCATCTGAAACTTTCCTGGGCCTTTAAAAGTAATGCAATAATACAGCTATGTGATAAACTTTAAAATCATTTATAGCGCCACCCAGTGGCGGACAAAAATCTCATTTTTTATACTTTTATGTACTGTGAAATGCCTGTTTGACTAAAAGAACTCAAAAATGGTCAGAAAAGCTATGACACATTGGAACATTAAGGTTCTCAACTTTTATGACTTTTCATTAAAGGTCGTGGCCTCTATGCAAACTCAAAGTCTGATGTCTCGCCAAAACGGTAAAAGTTGCTGTAATTGGACCTAGATGATCTGATGTTTGCAAAACTTCATATATAGGATGGGTGTCAGATGTGAAACACACCTACAAGCCTATTTTTTATCATAGTACGAGCGCCACCTAATGGCAGCAAAAAATATAGCAAATCCTTAATGTTTTTATGTACTCTGCTGAGCCCCTTGAAGTGATATCCCTTAAATGTTTTCTGAAAAGCCAGTGGCCATGCCTTATGCCCTCCACAAATCAGTACAATGTTTCGACAGTGGGTGTGGCCTATATGGCATTGAAAGTCACAAAATTGGAACAATAAAAGCTGCAGTAACTCCACCCACATTGTCCCACCTTGTCTAAATTTTACATATTTGGTAATGGTCCTGCACTGAAGTGATCTACAACTAATTTTTCATCATTCATAGTCCTTGTTCATACTCCGACCTGTTCATACCCCAACGTGCACAGGTCTGCGAGGGCCCTTTATAGCTGCTTGCAGCTCTAGTTTATTTATGTTATTTAATTATATACGTGTATATTATACATATGTAGCACCTACTATACTATTTTGATATCAATTTTTAATATGTATATAAAAATTTGATGTTTTTACCTGGGGTTTTAAACGCATTAGCTAGTTGACATAGGTTTGGATTGCCCACCATACGGCGAATTCGCCTCATGAGACTAACCACGGAATTAATCTCGTAAACTGAGGGCCCACTGTAATGAGAAACTCTCCCCAAATCTCCATTGCACCTTTAGCTTGGTAGGTAGGTAGCTCAGTAGGTGAGTAGATAGCTCGGTAGGTAGGTAAGGTCAGTTGGTTGGTTTCTCCCTCCCTCACAACTGCCACAGCAAACATTATGCCAGCAAAAAATATATAACTTGCGGATGTAGAGACAAGAAAATATGAAGAAATTACAAGGATGAGATTTATTCTCTTTTGCTGCAATTTCACAGTCAAACTGTTGTTGCGTCCTGTACATGGTAACATGGAAAATAGCACAATTTGACCCGAACATTAAGGGTTTGTCCTATACCTGGGGAATGATGGTAAATGAACTTTTAAAAAAATCCATCGTTTGAAATTGAGCTAAATTGTGAAATTGGGGTTTTGCACGGTAGTTTACAATAGTTAACTATTTAATTGCAACATTTAAGCAAGTTATGTGCAAGCTGTAAATAGCTATTTTTGCACGAGCTATGAATAAGTTTACATTAAAACAGATTTCACTATGTAGAGATTTTCCTAATGGGCCATGTCGTCCAGCCTCAGTGATGAGGTAAGCCAAAGTAATAAGGGGGTAACCAGAGGTAAGAAAAGATAAGTGTAGGTTGTATTGAGGTATATGAATGAAGAGAGGTCAAGGTAGCAAGGCCTTGACTGAGAGTAAAGTATGCAACTGAGAGTAGAGTAGGCAAGTGAAATACTTTAACAGGATGGAATGCATTTATTGTAATTGTACAACTGGCTCTGATTGGTGCTTATAAATATGAACAATGAATAGAATAAACAAAACAAAGTATAGATTGTGAGACGAAAAGCCAAGATATCAAAGTGAAGAAAGTGAGGGGGTAAATGAGGAAACAGAAAATGTGTGTGGAAAAGGTGGTAAATCACTCAGGACTTGCGATTAACAGTATTGACCGTGAGAAGAAAAGCCATGATGAAGGTAAACAAAGGCAAATAGGTGGCAAGTGAAGGCAGTGAGGGGTAAGCGAAGATTTAATCATAATAATAATAAAAAAAAATAGCAAGGAAGTAAGTGAAGGTAGCAAGGGGATAAGAGAACTTAATAATAATAATTTAAAAAAATAGCAAGGAAGTAAGTGAAGTAGCAAAGGGATAAGAGAAGAATTAACAAAGGTAAAGAGGCGTGAAAGCGATGAGGGTGTTAATGAGGTAAGAGTAGATAAGTCAATGTAGAACAGTAAGTGAAGCAGGGGTCAACAATAACGGTGACAAGAACAAAAATCACTAGTTGGGCACAGAGAATCTATAGGTTGAAGCAGAAGTCTTGTTGCGGTTCTCATGGCCACTTTTTACGGACACGGTGAATCGATTTTTTATTTTTTTTTTAAAGTCACTTTACTGTAATGACACTTCACACTCAGTCGCAATGTGGAGTCGGAAGCCGTCAAACAGTTTTGTTCAGTCACAAATGAAGTCACTTTTGCTTAAAACTAAACCACTGCTCGTAAATCTACAGACGGCATCATGACATTACATTAGGGTAGGGCGCTTATGGCTGTGAGTAAGAGAGCTGTGCTTCGAGGTAGGTACATGTGGGTGTTGGGGAGGGTCTGTGAGCAGATGTATGAGGCAATAAGAATGAATGACAACACAGGCAGGGCCTGTGTTGGGATGGGAGCTTTGTTCATGGGATGCTGCTGTGTATTTATGATAAAAAGAAGTCTATGTATGACTTCTTTTCACCTGTGAAACCCTTTGAGACTTCAGTGATTCAGGGATATATGAATGAACTTCATTTGATTTGACTGACTGCGAGCATTTCCTGCCAACACTTTGCTTATATAGAGGAAAGGTGGACTTGACTGAGGACAGCATGCGGACATTAAAGGGGGAAAGGTGTGCGTGAAAGTGGGCAAAACAACATTGGTTTGGCTAAAGACTTGCGAAAATGGCACCTACGAAGAGACTCACTTATAAGGCACAGCTTAAACTGCAAAGTCTCAATTAAGCGGAGGTACATGGGAATCGAGCAGCGGTGAGAGAATTCAAGATGAATTCATGGTTTGCAAGTGGAGGAGGCAGAAAAAGTAGGTTCCACCACCTAAGTTTTATTCTAGTGCTCATGTCCTCATCAAAATGAATATGAATAAAGTCAGGATTTTTTTGGAACGATGAATGATACAGCTTGCAGAGGCATGGTCTAATCAGCGGCAAAACCCTACTTCCTGGTAAGCTGCTATGTCAGCACTTCCAAACGTGAGCACACTGGAAACCAGTAATTGTGCATTGCAGTCCGACCCTTTAGAATGAGAAATGCCCTTGTGACACCGCACTAATGCTACGTTCACACCGAACGCAAAATATCACTTCGCTACGCTCATCCGGTGGGCTTTCAGTCGTCGGGTGTTAACTGCTGGCATTTAGCTTATTCACACATTTGTGTGTGTGTGTGTGTGTGTGTGTGTGTATGTGTGTGTGTGTGTGTGTGTGGGGGGGGGGGGGGGGGGGGGGGGGGGGGGCTTTACTTGTTGTGCACTTTACAGTGTATCCGGAAAGGAGAGCCCCGCTGAGAACTTTCACTTTTCTGGGACGTAACAGAGGCAATGTTTTTTCCTACAGCACCTTTCTTCTTTTTTTATGTTGCGTGTCCCTTGCTTTTCGGCACTACCCGTGCGACCCAAAAGTTTTAGTCAATCAAATGTCCGATACGGTGCTGCTGCACTGTCACTATCTTGGCACACTAACTAATAGGCATGGGACGAGACACAAATTCCATGAGACAAGATGTCTCACGAGATTGAGTTCACGAAAACGAGATATGAAAACAAACAAACAAAACAAAACGAAAAAAGTTAATATAAACTTCCCAATTTCAAAATTATATATTTTTATTGAGCAGAATGCAAGAAACTAGCTTAGTTTTTTCATATGACAAACGATGCAACTGAGTTAAATAGAATGGCAAAATAAAAAGAAAAATGATAAAAGTAAATAAAAAATAAAATACTTCCCTTTCACATGCTGCTTCAAGAAAAGTTGCAGCTGAGCTTTTTCATAATTGAACATGGAAAAAAACAACAACAAAAATATTATGCTCAATGTGCCAAACATTAAAACAAACAAAGAAAAAAACATTAATGCAAATAATGGGAGTAACTGCAAAATGAGTAAATACAATAGTGATTTTACTTCAGGGCACCACAACAAGCCATGTGGGCTGATGTGTGTGTGGTTTCTCTAAAACAGAGAAATAAGGCAATTACCAATTAAAGAGAGACATTCAGTGTACCACCGATTTCGCTAGCTTAGCGAAGCGCGAGCTAATGCTAACATTCGTTAGTAAGCATGTTTGAGAACAAATTAAAGTACCGTATTTTCTGCACTATAAGGCGCACCGGATTATAAGGCACGCCCTCAATTAATGACATATTCTAAAACTTTTCCGTATATAAGGTGCGCCAGATAAGGCGCAGCCTCAATTAATGACATATTTTAAAACTTTTGCAATCACAATATAGTAATACTCAAAGTAACAAAATAACAATAATAACAATAACTAAAATAATAACTCAATGTCAATATGACCAACCTTGTTCAACTGTAAACACACAAAAGAAACAGGTAAAGCTTACTTTAGTTCATTCTCCATCTACGAATCCCAATCTCAATATTGATCCATATATATAAGGCGCACCTGATTATAAGGCGCGCCATCAGCTTTTCAAAAAATAAGGCTTTTAGGTGCGGCTTATAGTGTGGAAAATACGGTAACTCTCTGGGTGACAACTCTCAATGACGCACACACAGCTTCGACTTCAAACAAACTTTTTGGCATGTCGTAAATCTTAATTAAGTGCCAAGTAGCTGGGTAAACTGCTCTCTTCTCCTCACTAGCTTGAAAGCAAAGCCTCTGCCCACAGAACACGCAAGACAAGCTGGCCGAACATCAACATGAGTCTTTCTCCTTTTCCTTTGATGGCGGATTGCAAGCAATGATTCGGTGCACGACTTTATACACATATTAAAAATGAGTAACATAATCTACTGTACAGTTAAATTAAATAACATATACAAAGGAAAAATGACATTTACCTTTGGGGCGACGTGACTTGAGCTGGGTGGAGGCGGAGGGGAGCAGAGACCAACCCGCAGAACTTATTGATTTATTTTCTTAAACAAGAACATATCACCAGCGATTTCCTTCTCTTTAATCCATAATAGAAGAAGCCTCTTCATAATAGAAGATTGCCGAGCGGTTACGGCCATACTCACGAGCAAGGTTAACCATGCGTGCGCCTCCGTATTTTTTTTTTTTAATTATCTCCTGCTTCGTCTCTATTGTCATCATCCTCTTACTTCTTCGACCAATAGCATCTCTGTGACTGACACCGTGACTGTGACATTGTAAGAGCAATAGCATATCAGCGTTACAGTAACATGCGTGAGCAGATGATTTCATTGATGTAGCAAAGCGAAATCAATTGTACGTACACATTGACTGGCAATGCGTGGTGAAATCATATTTAAAACCAAGTCGAAAAGTTCGTAAGAGGGGGAGTTCGTAAACCATGGGACCACTGTATGTATATATATATATATATATATATATATATACACACACACATACATACATATATTATAAAAACTCCGTATTTCACGTCGCAACATGAAAATAACACAAGTCAGGGACGTTGTAACACAGGGGTCCACTGCAGTTGGTACAGTCGTTCTTGCCTTGTTTGAAACATTTTAAAAAACACAAAAAAAAACCTGCCTCGCTAATAAAAATGCTTTAGCATTATTCAAATGGGACTTAACTCTAATCAAATCCCCTGATCACCTATCACCTGCTTCTTTTTTCATTTGTGAAAGTTTTTTACATATTTTGGCAATGCAATTTTCTGCAAAATGACTATGTATTCTACCTAATATAGAGATGCATTTTATTTTTGTTTGATACTATAAACTCGGCATGGGACGAGATACAAATGCCATGAGACAAGATATCTCACTAGACGGAGTCCACGAGAACAAGATATGACAAGATATTTTTTAAAATAAAAATAAAAAACATGTTGCTAATTTAAACTTAAATTTCAAAATTGTGTATTTTTATTGAGAAGGCTGCAATAAACCATCTAAAGCTTTTTATTAACCATTTAAAGCTTTTTATGCTGCTGCAATAAATTATTCAGCTGAGATCTCTCAGAATACTTCTTTTTCACATGCTGCTTCAAGTAATTGCAGCCGAACTCTTATAGTTGAACATGAAAAAAAAAGTTTAAGTGCCAAACATGGAACAACCAAAAAACACATTAATGCAAATAGTGCCGCGCTCACCGCCAACTGATGTGCACTTTTGACATAGCAGCAAGCATAGGAATCAGTCGTAATGGTTATTTTTGACCTCCGCTTTAGTTTTCTTTCTTCTTTTACTTCAGTTATGGCTTTTAACAATCGTAAAGGTTGAAAATCAGAATTTCAATGACATTTTCAGGGCATTAAAATATAATTTCACATCAAAGTAGTTTCAAAATTATGTTTCTAGTATTTGATTCGGGCTTCAAATTAGTTCACGCTCAGTTGTGAAGTTGTAAGGAAACCAAAATTTAGTTTTTATCCTGGGTTGTGGTTTCAAAACATGGTTTCCATCAAGGTTAGGGCTTTATACAACATGTTACACATTACAAATTGAGAATTTATGATTTAAAATACTTATTGATGCCATTGTTTTTGTTCACCACTGCTAACTTACTGTGTTTTGAAAAACCACAGATGGCGAGTTAATGTTAACGTGAACTTTCATGGGTCCAATCAAATGCAAATAAGGACCTGAGAATCAAAGACAACCCCCCCCCCCCCACCTTCAGCACACTTGATGCTAGTTGGCAAGCTTCCTCAGAGCATACAACGCACGGCCTATTCCATTCATTTAGAACTTTAATTAGCCGACATTTTGTTTTTTTAATTTGAAAGGACTGAACCCTTCAAATGTTGCACTGGCCTGGAGTAAAAGCAGCCTACCCTCCTGTATAACAAGACCTGAGAAGGAGGCGGTACGGTTTGGATATTTATTTACTGGCAAAAATGGCACTTTCATAAAATGAAATTCTTTGAATCTCCGCCTTTAATGCACATGCTGTGCTTTAGCGTGATGGATGGCAAACGTTTAGCCGTATTCGGTGTGCAGAGCTTGCAGTGACGAAGGAAAAGAAAGGCTAGCAGGCACTGTTAGTGGCAAATGAGCTACCAAATCAGATGCGAGGGTGCTTTTGAATTGATAGGTACGTGTTTTAACAACACTAAATGCTCACATGAGCGCGTGGTGCTATTAGGACAGCGCTGCTATTCTCCTCCGGGTCGTTAATAATTTATTAGTGCCGTTTTAATATTAGATCCGAATGAAGACATGGCCGCCATTTTGTTTCCAAAGATCCTCGCAGATCCATGTGAACAGCTGCACCAACGCGTAGGAGGGAAGCTTCAAGCTAGGTCAGGGCCCGATTCTCCCAAACTTACCGTCATATCGCTCCGCTTGCTCGGCGAGCTTCGCCTGATACACTGCGTCCCCTCTGTCCGCCATGGTGTTCGGCTAATGCGGTGGTGGTAGTGGAGGAGGAGAGGAGGGGGGGGGGGGATGCTGCTCGAAAAAAAGTATGGATCCCGGAAGGGGAGGGGGGGGGGGGGGGGTAGGACTTGTCGGGCTCTCGATTCCAGGCGGCGGAGTAGGAACAAGCACTAGGTTCCACAGTAAATATGGTGTCAGAATAGCATCCGGGAACTGGGCGCGTCTCCACCCTCCTCAGCAGCCACACAACCAGACTGCGTTGTTAAGATGCGAAATCCGGCGGTAAACGTCGTTTGACGCATTGCCGCGTCTTACGTCTTCAGAACAACTTTTCAATTTGATTTTCATACTTTAGATGATTATAACATACGTTTTATAAATATGAGGATGGAATAGAATAAATCAGCAATTCTTGAAGTCACTTTGTGACAACTTCTAACGAGACAACCGGGCATTGATTCATTTTACATTGAGTGGCCATCAGTTAAAAAAAAAAAAAAAAAGACAAGTCAAAACGTCATTATGTGTGCGAAAAGATAGTGGTGTCATAGCCCTCGGAGCAAATTAAGCTCTAGTGACAGATATTTTATCAATACAGTCTTTCAATTACATACTCGGACAATAAATAGGCTAAAAACGATAAAGATTTGCAATAATTAAAATATTGTGCACCGAGTGTATTGTTATCGTTTTTTCTGTCTATCCTATATGTATGTTCTACTAAATGTTGATTATTCTTTATATTTGCATTATACTATGTTTTTCCTATTTGTTAGACTGTATTGAAATGTTTGCAAAAAATAGTTTTAGGAAATAATCTAAAATCCTACACATGCGATGCATTGTGGGATGTGGCTCGGTGTGGTAAAGTCACACTGGACTGAATATGGTTTGAACACTAACTTTATTTGCATAGCACCTTTCAAAACAATGTTACAAAATGCTTTACAGTGACAGAATAACAAAAAGACTTGGTATAGATTAGAACAATGGAGGACAAAAAATTACAATTATAACAAAATTGCAATAGCAATAATAACCTTTGACCCTCTTCGAATTCTGCAATATGGAGAAATAATAATACTGCACCAATGTCTCAAATCCTAATTGTGCATGTACATTATGAATTTCAACATCAAGGTTGTTTGGGTTAGCTCTTGCTATTGGTACCAATGGCTCATCATCATCAAGCCTGAGGTCAGAATTGCCTGCTTCAGGAGTTTCCTTCAAAATCTGGATAACCAATTTCATTGTGTGAAATAGATTCTGTCAGATAAAGCCCCATCAAGGAAGGGTGGCCGATGGTTCCTTTGACTGAATCAAATCTACGTCGGACTGCCATGACGCACCGCAAATCCTGCAAAAAATCAGCTTGTCAAACAAAGCTCTAAACTAGCATACATCTGTGATTTTGTGCTACATCTGTTTTGCTCACTTCACAGGCAAATGAACGACTTATGATGCCATGGTTGATCAAAGCTGATAGTGTACCACTTCAATCCCAAAATACATCCAAAATGACACCACATAGTAATAAGTACACACTGGAGATAGGAATATAAAAAATGTTTTGCTTGTTGCTCAAACAATGCACAGACTAGTGGGTAAAGCATGTGGCCAACATTGGTACATGTCCGACTACACATTGCCAATCTGCAACAATGAACTAGAGCAGGGGTGTCGATGTCAATTGGACAGGGGGTCAAATGAAAAAAAAAAAAAAAAAAAAAAAAAATCACAGGATACTCCATAAAGCCTACATGACTGATTCACGGTTGGCCTGCGCCTACTGCACACAATCCGGTACTTTGGTTCCACCAGCAGACCCGGGGTTGGAGTCTTGACACTTCCATACAGATCATGCCTATAGACTATAGGACATGATCTGTTTTCACATATTTCAAAGTCACGGTTCGTAGGGCATGTAGACTCTTCATGCTTTGTAATGGTGTTTCTGGCCGGCGGCCGTAGAAAACCTTCTTGCAGGCCATATCTGGCCCACGAACCGTGACTTTGAAATAGGTGAATTAGAACTATCCCTGTGTGAAATGAACAGGGAAATAAAATCTACAAATTGGCATATATTGTATCTCTATATTTTCATAATTCATCGCATTCAGTATTGGTTTCAAACTAATGCAGATTAGTAATGATACATTAAAACGGATGCCAAGAAAATCCATTTCAGTGACACTGAGATGGAGACATGTTGATAGAGAGAGAGCACGCCATCTAGTGAGCTAGTGGGAAACAATTGTTGCTCATGCACAACGAAGATTTGGAGTGGAACTTCTGAGCTCATAACAAATAAATATGGAATAATTAGGGGATTATTATTTGTTACAAATCTGCAACACCTGTCTTGAGAGGGTTAAAGTTCTCAATGATATCACAAATAACGCCAGGGTTTGAGTCGCAAAACAAGATTTAGAGTGAGAGTTCGGGTTTAATGTGTTTCAAATACTGTAACACTGTACTTCAAGCCAGGGGGGTAGGATTTTGATTACCAATAGGTCGGGTTTCAAATCAGGTTTAAGATCTCTATGCTCCTAGGGTAGTGATTGTTTCAAATTATGGTTTCAAGTCATTTATATAGCCTCAAATCACCAGTTTCAAAGGGTTTCACAGGTGAAGAGACATCACTCATAGTGTCACACAGAACATCATAATTACACAATGGCATCCCTTGAACAAATCTCTCAGAAGAGTAAGGAAAAACTCAAAAGTTAAACTTAAGTACCTGTACCAATGCCAATAAAAGCAGTCTGGTTGATTCTAAGCAAGAACTGAGGTGTGTATGCTTGTTACCTCCTTTTTTTCTTGTTGTTTTTTTTTTAAACACATTTTTGGCCAGGAAGAGTTTGGCTTGAAGTATGCCCTGTTGCATGTAAAAATTCTTGGCCAGTTGGGGTTTCAAAGTCTGGGTTTGTTGTTTAAAAATAGGCTTTGTAGCCAGGGTTTAGGTTAGGAGTTGGGGTTTTTAGCCAAGGTTAGGATCTATAGCTACACTAGTTTCTAATTAATGCTTCAAATCATGTAAGGGTTTCAAACAGATGTTACAAGGCCGTTAAGAGTATAATAGGTGATTTTCAGGCCAGGCTTAGAATTTCAGAATGTGGGTGCAATGGAAAGGAGGTCAAACAATCCACATTTTGGTACATTTTATTGACTAGGTATATCAACACTTAACACCATACAGAAATAAAAGATGGACATATTTTCATAACACTGACATAACGTACAAAATAAACAGAAAACTGACATTTTGCCCGTGTGTGGCCTTTTAACAGTGGTGTGGAATGGCACAAAATATTAAGATCCTTTAAGGATTTCTTTTTTGTTTTCTTTTTTCTTTTTTGGCTTGGACTTTTGGAAGAAGGGATTAAGGTGCAGGTTAACAGATTACTATGTGGTTTGTTCAGATTTCACATAAATTACATTACTTCAGTTATTCCATTTAAGATGTTTTAACCAAGGCTATAACGACAATTAAGGAATCCTATTTTCTTTAAAGCATTCACATGGATTAAAAAAAAAAAAGATAAAATCAGACACTTTCAATATTTAGCAGCATGTTTAACCTCTGGTCCCAAATAAACAAAGCAATATTTATCAAGGTCACACTCAAGGTGGGGAAATTTTATTGCAATTATGACAAAATTTAGTTATAGATTTTTTTAGAGAAGTATTTTGTTTAACTATGACAGTGTTCAAATGTTAAAAGAAATGTTTCAATACCTTTTTTCCCTTTGTTATTTGACCATTTTTACGATGTCATGTTTTTCAGTCAACTTACTAGTTAATGCTTCCAAACTCTTTGCAATATGGCTTACTTCGTCTAAAAGGAAGACCTCTGACGAATATTGCAAATGTCATACATGTATTTTTTTTGTACATATTTTTGAATGGAAACCACTGCAACAAGTCCTGATGACAATAAACACAGATTAAAATTTTATTAGAATTTTTAAAATGTCATGTGAAAATTTACGATTTACTCTTCCAAACTCCTCACATAATAGCTTACTTTGTATGAAAAGGAAGACTCTTGACATATATTGCAAATTCCATACATGTAAGCTTTAAAAACAAAAAAAACAAACACAACAACATATTTTTGGATTGAAACCACTGCAACAAGTCCTGATGACAATAAACACAGATTCATTTTTTTATTTTAAAAATTTATAAAAAGACTTTTTAAGTCATTGAATTACTAATTACTTAAAAAAATTGACCGTCATTTTTCATAGATGCATTCTTATTTTTCTCAGATTTTCGACCATTTTCAGGACTGTGACTAATGGAAAAAAAATCTCAAGTGTTAACTTTATTCTCACTGGTTTTCATGCTTCTTTTAACATCCCTCAACACTGACTTTACAGAAAAAAAAATAAAATAAAAATAAAACACATTTTTGTAGTTGTCTGATGGTTTTGACTTATTCTTGCAGGATATATTATTCCAGGTGAAATTCAGTCTTCGAAAGGCTGGCCTGTTTACAAATGTAAATTTGGTCATTGGCAAAGATTAAAAACAATTCAGAAAAAGGTTTGCTATTATAAGATCAACTGAAGATTCAATTAAAGCTGAACTGGTAAACTCTTAAAAATATTCAGGCCGCTTGCTCGTTTGTTTTATCAGTTCTTATGCAAATAGTCCAAACCTTTCAAAATGCTAGCGATGCAACCCAGACAGAACAAAAGGGTGCAAAAATGTAGTACTGAGTTTTATGTTCTAGTTGGGTGAAACAGCATTTATTATTATTAAGGGTGCAAAAATGTAGCACTGAGTTTTATGCCCTAGTTGAGTGAAATAGCATTCATTTTTTTTTAATTATTATAACAAATACAGTATATATATTGTATGTTAAAAATGTGTTGACAAAACCGCTTTTAGTTTGAATCCAATGTAACATTTTGATCAAAAATGTTTCAGATTATTTGAGGTTCACGGTCTCAAACATGGTAATCGCGTTTGTAGGTTTCATTGTTGCTTGTAAAACAAATACATGTACGCACGCACACACACGCACGTACGCAGGTTCCCTTCTGCAGAAATCAGTGATGAGGGATACAAAACAATTTCGGGCTAAAAGTCAACCAGAAGAACGTAGCTTTTGACGCAGAGGTAAAATGTTCTCATTTCATTCTTGCTGCCAAAGCATTGGCAATCTTGAGACAGCTCTATTCCCAGATTTCAATGTTCATTTTAATGTAGCAAGCTATTGTGAGGTAGCATGGATAGTTAATTTGACTCTTTTGGGTCCTGGCCAAATGATGGATGGGGGCGGGGGGCTTGGCTAAGTTTGGGATCGCACGTTTCATTGACGCTAGCAAGTCAGTAGTGGTCATTTGGGTGTTACTAGACGTCAAGAGAAAACTGAAGTTTGGTTATGTATTTAGTCACAAACAAAGCAAATTTAACTTCTCGGGAAATCAATGAACTGCCAACACTTTCCAGATTGTTTAACATAGCAAGCTTTGTCCCTACTTAGCATGCCGATTTAATTATGGGTAGAGGACAGTAATAAAATGCAGACAGAAGAATAACATTTGGCTATGGGTCAAAAACTTCACATCTTGAGTCATTAAATTTGAGTCATCAACCAACCAACATCTCACAAGATTGTTTTGTTCATTAATTTTAAGATAGTAAGGTTAGAGTGTGGAATTCAACTACAATTTATTGATCAAAAAGAGGGGAAAGTCAGGAACTGCTAAGGTCCAGTTGATGTGTATCTCGTCTTCACTTAAAAGTCAGGCTAGTCATTTTCTTATTTGTTATAAAAATTCACATTTTCAAATCTCGCAAAGTCGCTAACGGCCATTTGGGGGATGAATCGATTGTAAAAGAGTAGACTACGTTCTGCTAGGAAGTTGTATATTTGCTGTCAGAAAGAAGAGGGAGGGAAAAAAAAAACGATTGGTTTTCTTCATGTCAGCATAGTGCTAGCAAGCAAAGACCTTTTCTGGTTCAGGACTGAATTGGATTTGACCTCATTACCTTGACCGAACACCCAAAATGAACAATTGTATAATTAATAAAAAGCTCCTTTTTATGCCAGTGTTGTATTAAGCCAAATAATGCCACTACAGAGCTGTCTGGTAGCATGGATCACAATCTACAGTAACTTTCTTGAGACCTGAAGTCCTGTCAAAGCATTAAGACACAATTAATTGATTCAATAATCGATCTCCAATCACTAAACTATGTGTGTAAACATTCACTTTTGGTTTGCACATGTAATGAGGGATTTATATGAAAGAATAGGCACAACAAAGTAGCTTTTAAGGTTAAAAATTGTAACCAATCATTCATATACCTTTATCAATAAAAAATATGTACAAAAATGAATGCATTACTGTCTCATTTTGGGTTTGACTGTTAACCATGACAAAACAGAATAATCAAGAATATTTACCATTGTTGTGTTGAACTTCAGCGTCCATCAAAAAAAGAAGGCGTTCAATCTAAGATCGTCTCTGTTGGCCTCAAGGGCCTGCAACCCGTTTAGCTCGCAGGCTTGTTACAAAGTAAACTCATCAATGTGTGCTTCTGTAGTTTTTTTTTTCCTCTTTGTTGTTGGTTTTTGTTTTTTTTAACCCACCCTGACACAAAAATACCTAAGATGTGGACCGACGGCGGCCATGAGCATTTCTCAGCTCTCGTCGTCCAGGTGGTGTTGTTCCAGCAATCGCACGTGAGTGAAGGGGAAGTGGCCACGCCTGCCTTTGCACTCACCCTCCCACTGGCCGTTCACGTTAATCTTGGTCACTTTCACCATGTCGCCCACCTGGGGAAATCACACACACATAGAAAAAAAAAAATTACAATGGAGAAACATACAGAAATGTACAATTGTTTATCTATCAAAAACAGGTATTGTCGGGGTGGAATGGCTCAATGGTCGTGTAGCTACTGAGTTTAAGTGTGGGTCAAGACGGCAAACCAATCGAACTTTCCCCTCGTCCAAACATACACACTTGGCTGTCTTTTTGGGTTTCAAAAACAAGACTCTCATTGACATGACAAAATCCACATTGCGCTATTTATTAATAAACATAATAGTTGAACGACTGATTTGAAATAAACTAACATCACTCAATGGCAGTTAATTTCAAATCAGTCATCATTCAAAATATAGTTGTGCATTTATACTATAAACAAAACATATGATCTATAAAAAATTAGATTTTTTTAAAAGATTTTGAATTTATACATTTTAATAGCTGTAATTTCAATACCATGATATTTTTGTTCAAGTTTATCATAATGTCAGATTTTGATATTGTCCCATGCCTACTTACAAACATTCAAAATAATATGTCTCAATTGTGAATGATAATTCTCCCCGCTATGCTCAGATATGAACAAACTAGCACACGTTGAATGATTTGCACACACAATTTTGAAGCTAGCTCACTTGAAAAGGTTTATTTTCATCTCTTATTTGTCATAAATGCACTGAGAAATATTAATAATTTTCATTTGGGCAACATTATTTCAATTTTTGTTTTATTCTATAATGTAAAAGTATAACATTTATGGCTAACTTCAAAGAGGAATGGTTGTCCACATTATTTGTGGGGAAAAAGGCGTGTTTCTTACGAATCAAAACTTGGAAAAAGACACTTTCCCTTTTTTAAATTCTGCCTTACAAAGCAGACTGAAGTTGTGTGATGATTCTTTGCACATCAAGAGATTGATGCAGAAATTATCTTTGCTTAAATTGAATCATTTTGAATCGAAAAAGGATTGTGAATTGAATCGGCCACCCCCACCCCCATTATTGAATGTGATTATTCAAATATTACAACTATTGTCATAGTATAATTGCTTTCAAAACACCGTACATCAGGTACAACATCAGGTAACATGACTGAAAGGCTAAAATTCTGCTTTAGAAGATAGTTTTGACAAATACTGTAAATCCTTTCAATAATCTCAGTGAGTGTGTGGCAGTAAATCTACATGATCATCATCAAGGTGTCATTTCACCAGCAGCCAAAATAAAGTGAAGTTGCAGATCACGCATACTTAGCAGTGATTCATTTCACCATCATGCCATCTGATTGAATTATGCTCTTGGGCTATGCATGCCCTGTTTCATCCACAATATACACTGCTCACAAAAATTAAAGGAACACTTTAAAGAAACACATTAGATACATCAGATATCGTCAGATATCTATACAAATAAATACAGGGCAGTGTCTTCGGAACAAAAGGATGCCAGGTCTTTTAATGGAAATACAAGTTTTCAGCCTACAGAGGTCTCAATTGTGTAGGGACCATTAAACAAAGTGAAATTAAGATGTGATAGGCTAGTCCATTTTTTCCAAAACTGAATTTCTGCAACTCAAAATGCTTTTCAGAATCTTGTGTGGCCTCCACGAGCTTGTGTGCATGCTTGACAACGTCGCGGCATGGTCCTAATGAGACGACGGATGGTGTCTTGTGGCATTTCCTCCCAGATCTGTCTGAGGGCATCCCTAAGATGTTGTACAGTCTGAGGAGCAACCTGGCAGCGCCTAATGGACCGAAACATAATGTCCTATGTTTGCCTAATGGACCGAAACATAATGTCCCAGAGATGTTCTATTGGGTTTAAATCAGGGGATTGTGAAGGCCATTCAATTGTTTCAATTCCTTCATCCTCCAGGTGCTGCATGCATACTCTTGCCATGTGAGGCCGGGCATTGTCGTGCATTAGGAGGAAACCAGAACCTACTACACCAGCGCAGGGTCTGACAATGGGTTCAAGGATTTCATCTCGATACCTTATGGCAGTCAGAGCACCATTTCCTAGGCAGTAGAGGTTTGTGCATCCCTCCATGGATATGCTTCCCCAGACAATCACTGACACACCACCCAACCAGTCATGTTGAATGACATTGCAGGCAGCATAACATTCTCCTTGTCTTCTCCAGACTCTTTCACATCTATCACAGCTGCTCAGGCTGAACCTGCTCTCATCTGTGAAAAGTACAGGGCGCCAGTGGCGGACTTGCCAATTCTTGAAATGACCTCCACATGTAAAACCAGTCCTGTTTTGAGGGTTTTCTAATCAGTGCCACTGCACTGCACCTGTTGTTGATTCCATAAACACCAATACAACTGAAATTGATTAACCAGGCCCCCAGCTGCTTAACCAACCAGAAAATTATCAGACAGGTTTAATTCAAGTCATGCCACGCCCAACTAAAAAAAGTGTTCCTTTAATTTTTATGAGCAGTGTACATCACTGAATGGCAACTTAATGACCAAGCTTGTCAGTCTGAGAAGGGACCACCAATCAATTCAACTGCAGACCTCATCAGGAACATTTTGATTGTGTCTGTTAGTTGAGCATAACCATGTACAGTATTCCTCAGTCAGAAGCGTAGCCAGGAAATTTTGTGTAGGGTGGCCAGGGTATCCATATCTCAGTGAGGGGCAGCCGCGTTAGCATGATGAGCCTTGTGCACTCTGGGTCTCATGAAATAAAAAATACATTTCTCCATCCAATCTTTTTCGCTGCTTATCCTCACTAGGGCAGTCGCTTTTTTGGTGCCTATCCCAGCGGTTCGCGGGCAGTAGGCAAGGGACGCCCTGAACAGGTTGCCAGTCGACTCACGCACCTAATCACACTGAAGGACAATTTACAGTGTCCAATACACCAAA
>NC_142386.1:15047683-15110183 GCF_059441005.1 Hippichthys cyanospilos | reverse complement strand
TGCCTCTGTCCCTGCAAAAGAGAAACGGCTTCCTGGCGGCTCAGCCTGCCCCAAAACCAACTCGCGCGGTCTTCGGCATCAAAATTACCAGCCATGACTGAATAATGAACGCCCTGAGGCTCAAGGCCCGATTCCCCCCCTACCTTCGCCTCTCTTTTTTTTTTTTTTAATCTGCAACTCATACAAAAAAAAAAAAAAAAAACTTTGGGTCAGGGTCGCTCCCCCGGCATTGAAGAAAAAGCTGCACTATCACGACTTGAGGCGTGTTTTCGCGAGCAAGGTAGCCGCGCGGGCAGTTTCTACGTTATCGAAAAGACGAAAGGTTTTTAGACGAGTGTTTAATGTGATAAAATGACCCAAGAATACCCCAAAGTAATGTGCAACAAGAAAACTCCCGAACTGAAATGGCGGATCTAGGGAAAAGTTGACCTCATCTACCGGAAGGGATGCCTGGTCAATGGGAAGAGGTGCGTTCAAGAACCTAAAGAAACGTAGGAAAAAACACGGTTCAAAGGTTAATACCGTCGATATACATTACTTACCATAGTTTTGTCATGTGTTTTAAAAACATTTAAGTACGTAGCAAATGTTTGAGAAATAGATATTTTTCTTTAGTCACCATAACAATAATAAAAAAAATGAAATTTATATTTTTGTTTGGAAGGAGTTCGTTTGAGACCCTTAAAGAATCTCACAAAAATCAAAGGGATCAAAAAATGTTTTGACATATTTTACCGTGTGAAGAATTTATGACTATAATGTCAGCCTTAATGAAATGCGTTGAGCACAGTGTGGTGTAGAAAGTGCTATTTAAGTGTACTCATTTACCGTATTTTCTGCACTATAAGGCGCACCTAAAAGCCTTATTTTTTTATGTGATGGTGCACCTTATAATCAGGTGTGCCTTATATATGGATCAATATTAAGTTTGGGATTCGTAGATGGGGAACGAAGTGATAAAGTAAGCGTTACCTGTTTATTTTGTGTGGTTACAGTTGAATAAGGTTGGTCATATTGACATTGAGTTATTATGCTATTGAGAGTTTAGAGTTATTATTTGAGTTATTATTGTTATTACTTTGAGTATTACTATATTGTGATTGAAAAAGTTTTAAAATATGTAATTAACTGAGGGTGCGCCTTATAATCCGGTGCACCTTATATATGGAACAAGTTTTAAAATATGGCATTGAGTGAGGATGCGCCCTATAGTGCGGGAAATACGGCAATGTGTGACTGTAAATCATGTACATTGCAACGCTTTAAATTTGGCCAGTATGTGACAATGCGTTAAATTGACACATACAGTATTTTCTGCAACTATTCCTCCTCGCTCGGGCCGTAATGAAGTCCCCGTTTGATTCTCGGTTCGAGCACACACACGACTGTACGTTAACTGATTCAATGCCATTAAAATACATACTTGTCAATTACATATTTTAACAGGAACTGGTGGGAGAATTAAAAAAAAAAAACTCTACTGATACACAATCAGGTGACAACAATGCCCCATTTTAGATACAGTATAAGATAAACGCCATTTGAGAGCCCAAATGGGAGAAATTACTGAATTTAATACACGTAGCCTACCTGTTTCTACTGCTAAGTATAAAAGAATGGAAAAAGGCGCTGGAGGTGCTGGAGCCTCAGATCTCTTTGGGCAGTTAGTATTTAACGTAGTGTGTGTATTTAATTAAAAAACAAATACATAAATAAAATGGTCGGCAGTGAATGGATTAAGCGTAATAGAAAATAGATAAATGACTGAAAGACTTTTCTAGAATTCAAAACATGGCTTTATTTTAACGCATTGCAAAATGCATCTCATGTTTTTCTGGATCATAACCTCATTGTATTTGCACATCCACATCAGCAGTTATGACAATTGTATAGATTTAGGAGTCCTTTTTGTAAACACTGCAACAGCATAGAGACACACAAAACTTCTTTTTTTTCCTTTTTTCTTTTTCAAATTGTCGTAAGTTTTATGATAACAAAAAGTTTTGCTGACACGGGGTTACAGTAGTTACTCGAATGCCTTTAGGTGGTTATAGAGGGACTGGACATAGGTGAACACACACATGGGGTCCGGTTTGTCACCCATCTCCAACATGTCATCCACCTCGATCAGACGGAGACAGTCCGCCTGGGTTCTGAAACAGGAGGGGCACCGGGACAATTGTGATTATTAGCATACTGTGTAAAAGTTTAATACATGCATTTTCCCTCACGCCAAATTACAAAGGAAATGGTCCCTGTTAAGAAAAAGTTTTCCTCCTTTGATGCAAAGCCTTTCTTTTTCTCAAAGCAGATTCCACATTCCTAGCCAATGTGGTGCTCAATGTGTGATTTGATTTGGTGCCCAAATCATTGCTTTAGTCATGCCATACAATTTCAAATATAAAACTGATCTTTTCCTTTATTTAATGACTTTCATCACTGTCAAACAAATGCAAGTGACTAACTGTTGCAACATCTAATTGCACAAACCAAAAAGAGCAACAACTTCACCTCTCCTATTGTCATTTCTTTTTCCCCTCCCTTATGCACTTAGTTTGGGTAATTTTGACATGTTCACACACTTCTCTGGGATCACACCAATAATTTTACCCTTCTCCACACAGAGAGAGAGAGCAGTATACCAATCCACCAATGGAAGAGCACTTGGTATTTTCATTCGTAGTCATACAAACGAGCATTGCTTGGAATTTTAATTATTAGCTGGATCATGTTTATGCTTAATTGTAAGGTCATTGTAAAGTTAGGAAGCTTTTGTACTTCAAAGAGGTTCATTTGCCCACAGAAGATATCTGTATTTTATTCAATAATCAAGTAATGTTTTTTTTTTTTTGCCTATTTCTATTTTAACATTCCCGTTGTTTGTCGCTTCATCAAGAATGTTTATTCCTTGTATTAGCCACTGGCAATGAGTTGCATTGAGTAGATTGGCATGACTCTACACATACAACACAAGAAAAGTGTGTTTGTGAGTATGGTATGTATAGTAACAGGAACATGCACACATTTTTATCTCCTGAACAGCCTTACTTTTACTCTTGTTTCACGTTTCTCTAACAAATGAGGCTGTCGTGGTTGTTTTAACTCTTTAGTTTAACAATAATCTATTTAGCGTCTTAGTTGCCAATCAATTACTTTTTTTTCCTTAAAAAATCCTTATTTCAACAAATCTTACTCAATGAAATAATTTTGTTTTCACATACCTTTTAAAGTGCAACTCCCATAAATATAAATTTAGAAACATACGGCGACTAACCCAGACCTTAGAGAGTTCATTCAATTTATATGACCCCCAGTGCATCAGCTGCTGCTCTGCCTGGGCAGGAATGATGTTCAATATATTTACCCAAGCTCCTCCTCATGACTGAAATTTAGAGTGAATACCAATAGAAATACAGCGGACCCCTGGATACCGCGTCCCTGGCTTACATTTTTTTCATGTTACGATGTGGAATACTAAGTTTTTGTTCCCTCCTTAAGGAATTTATCCCGCTTTACAATTAGCCCATTTCAACCCATCGGTGACAAAAGTGACCATAAAGACAATTCCATTTATGAGGCTCTACAAATGATTTTTCAATGAGTTTTTATGAAGTACTCAAATACTACAATGTGTCGATGAAATGTGTGCAATGTCAACAAAAGAAGAGTAAACTATGTTAAAACAAACATAAAACAAGATTTTTTCGTACACATGATCTTTAAATTGATACATGCATTTGCACTTACTCAAATAGGTTTGGTGTGTTTGCACATTGTGACTGTCATAAAACACACTTTTTCATCAACTATGTCACTTTTTTTTTTTTTTTTAACATTCTTGATTATTTCATAGGGTTACCATTGGCATATGATTTGGATTTGTTTTTTCATGTCCAGGAAATATTTTGGCTTAAATGGGTTAACATAAACAACTGTCATGAACTGTATAGTGGGTTGTGTTTGTTGTTTTGCCTCCCTCTTGAGGCGTTTTTAGGTAATTGCTCTTATTTTCTATTGGCCTCAAACTGCCTCCGATGCAATGTGTCACTACAATGCTGGTCTGCAATTGGTCGGCGTTTTGACTCCCTAAGATACTGTTTTTCTATTAGTGAGCGTGTTGGGATCACAAAGATGATGGTCTGCCATTGGTCGGCGCACGGGGTCACAAAGATGGCTGTGTAAAGAGTTGATCTTGTGTGAGAGTGCTTTCAATATCGAATTTACAGTGTTTAATTTCTTATTATTTCTTATTATTAATTTCTCATTTTAGTGTTTAATTTAAACTTGAATTGGTTATTCATGAGTCCCAAGATTGCTAGTGATGTTAAAGAGAGAAGTAAGAAGATGATTTATATGGAAACGAAGCTGGAGATAATCAAGAAATATGAAGAAAGCTAAGGAAGCGTAACCAAGATTACCCTTGGCCACTAGGTAATAAGGCCATTACAAGTGTCACTCAAAGGTAAATAAATCCTTTTTACATTTTTTTATTTATTTTGTTTATTTTCATCCCCTCTTTATGGTATTTTCCCGGTTTTGCGACCACAACAACTATCATGACCCTAGGGGCTTGGCTGTATTTGGGTTGTTTCGTCTCCATCTGCAGGCGTTTTTAGGTAATTTCACTTATTTTCAGTTGCCGTCCCTGTTGCCGTTTCTGCAATTCGTCACTAGAATTCTGGTCTGCTATTGGTCGGCCTCACTTGTTTCAAAATGGTGGAACGGTAAAGCTTTGTTTGATTGTGAGTGGTTACAAAACCGTATTTAAAGTGCATTTTACTGCTTAATTCAAAGTTGGGTTAGCCATGGGTTCCAAGATTGCAATGTGATGTTAATGAGAGAAGTAAGAAGAAAATTTATATGAAAATGATGCTGGAAATAACCCTTATTAGGGAATATGGGCATAACAAGCGACACTCAAAGGTAAATAAATCTCTTCTATATTTTTGTTATTTATAATGTTATTTAATTGTATGCATGTATATTATATATAAGTAGCACTTACTATACTATTTTAATAGTATAGTAAGTGCGGGGTTTTACACGCATTAGCTAATTAACATAGGTTTGGATTACCCGCCATACTGCGAATTCGCCTTACGATCCCAACCGCGGAAGGGATTAATCTCGTAAACTGGGGGCCCACTGTAATTTATTATACGAACGTGAATTTTCACCTGAGTTATTACACCCCCTAGTGTCTGGCGATCTTAGCTTCCATCAATATTGCTTAATGGGTGAGCTGGCCCTCCGTCAATATAACTAAGACATGCCCACATAGGTTGGCCCCCGCTGCAGAAAAATAAAAGCTTCCCTCTAATAGACATTATCCTATATTTTCCTTCGGAAAATAAATACAATGAAAAACAAAATGGGCTGGATTTTATGGTTTGAATGGTGGCAGTTGTGTTCCCAAATCTTAAACAAAACATTTTGCCTGGATAAAAAAATAAAAAGAAAAAAGGCAAAACTTACTCGGCCGTAGTGAAGGCCAGCTGCAGGTTTTGTTTGCGGTTAGCAGGGTTCAGTGTGTTGTACTCAAACTCCAGAGGGAAAAAAGAATGGACAAGGGCGCAGAAGGCCATGCCGTCGCTCCAACTCGAGGAGAAGTTTTGAATGTCAATGTTCTGCGGGAGAAACTGTTCATCACTTTATGATACAAATTAAATTAGGGTTTCCCAAAAACGGAGGTGCAGGGTAGGGCGCGGGTGGGCCAACTGAATCACAGTGAAAGCACTTTGCCATGCTGTTGTCCCTTTAAAAGTGAATTGTTCATAAAATTTCTCCTTCGGTTTTTGTACCTTGTAGCCGATGGTTTTTGAGCGACACCACTCCAACAGGATGTGTTTTATACCACTTGCACTGGAAACGCCAAAACTCTGGGAACGCTTCAGCTTCGGCTTGGAATCCTTGGGCCTTATGAAATTCGAAAGTGGAAATCAGTCAGTCATGAAAACCTTTTTTTTTTTTTTTTTCCAAATTCAACTTGACGGTTTAACGAAAGGGATATGCTTTAATGGTACAAACTTTATTGGCTCTGAGTTCATCCTCTCGAAGAGGGCCCGTTTGGCCTGAGCTCCGCCAGCACGAGGAAGAGTGTTAGATTTGGATGGCTCTTGCTTCAGCTCCACCGGAGGGGATTTGGCTTTCCTCAGGAGAGAAAAACAACTCAATTGATTGGCGATAATGACATCAAAAAAGGAAATCCACGCAAAGGTTCATTTTCAACTTACTTTTCAAAGTGACCTGGTTTGATGATTGATTTGGAGGGAAGTAACTTTTCTGCAGGGGAAAACATTCTGTTCAGGTTATCAACAACTAAAGATGTTCTGTCCAATGACAGAAATCACTGCTTCAATGTCTTGATCTTGATTTGGTATCAACTCCTCAAACTCTTGGCGGAAGTCATACAAAATGACAAAAAATTCCTCATATTTAGGTAAAAGTCTGAATAATGCTGCAGATACAATAATTTATTTTGACATATTGCAGATACAATTAACTTTTCCAAAAGCAATCTCATAAGATAACGTTATCAAGATTGGAACCGAAATGTTTTAGATTGACCCACAAACATCAGACATGATTTTCTCTTTTTTTTACCTGCCGGTTGAGGAAAGCTGACGCTTCTCTTGAGACTCGGACTTGGCGTCTTAAGAACTGGAGCTACATTGAGGAACCAAAACTTGTTATAAGTATTATATACATGACAGCTAGGTTTGGGCATCATGTAGTTTGGACAATTCTGATTCCGGTTCTTCCACTCGATTCTGGCGCCAAACAGTTCTCGATTACAATTATTTAACATGACATCTATAGAATAAAATAAATAAAATGGACACCATGAGAATCTCATTATTTCAAACAAATAATAATTTTAATGATGAAAGCTTTATTTTTGAAAAACTTGAGAACATACAATAATGCAGCAGTTCAAGCATTCCACTGATCATTGTTGGATGGGATTAACTAGTGTTTTTCTTAAAGGGTGTTTGTGTAATTTTTACAGTGGCGGTCCGTGGCTTTCTCATGTACTCCTTCTGTGATGTCAGACGTGAATAAGTTTAATATAGGAACATAATTTGATTTCTTTACTATGAAGTGAATATGAACGAAATAAAATAACACAAACATATTACAAATGAAACAATAAAGAAAAGGCTTGCACTCACCAAAACAAACGACGGTCACAATCGATCAGTCTTTTGAATACCTCACAATTTTTCTTCACCTTTTCATTGTGGAGGTCTCTTTCTCTTGGCACTGAGATGTACAGTGTATCCACTCGGGTGTTCCAAAAGTTTTTTAAAAGCACTGTAGCACATTGAGGAGCTCTCTTTACTTTGAACTGAGATGTGCAGTACTGTATATCCCCATTAGTTTTTAAAAGCACCTTAGCGCGTGTGTCCAGCCGTGCTTTGGTGTCTCTTTGCTGCCTTGGTTAGACAATTGAAGTTTGCAAATCCAGTGTAGCACCAAACACCAAATTGATCCTTTGCAACCTTCCTGCAGTGAGCATCCATTCGCGTCACGTTCAACATGAGGGCAAGTTTATAACTCATTTGGCTATTACAGCTGTCTGTTAAGTTGTACCGCTCATATTTCCATCTACGCTTGCACAGAAGCCTGCAAATGTTGATGCGAAGGCCCTACTGTAGTGCCTCCGGGAGCAGGCAGATTACATACTGCCTGGCGACACAAGTTAGCTGAGTTCTAATTGGCTAAAAACTCCAACTTAAAAACTACGACACTAGAAGGAGCGTAACCAAACGGCTATTGTATGACAGGAAAAGAACAGAATATGAAGAATAATTTTATATATATATATATATATATATATATATATATATATATATATATATATATATATATATATATATATATATATATATACACACACACACAGCGGGCCCCCGGTTTACGAACTTTTCGACTTACGAGCGTGGCGTTTTTTGTCCCCCTCTTATGCACAAACCATTCATCTTACGAACAATTCGACATGCTGGTCAATGTGTTCGTACTATGTCACGGTAAAGCCAATATGCTATTGCTCTTACAATGTCACAGTCACTGTCTCAGTCACGGTGTCAGTCAGGGAGATGCCGATATGCTATTGGTCGATTAAGGTCACAGTCCCGGTCTCACTCACGGAGATGCGGATATGCTATTGGCCGGCGTCACGTCAATCACAGAAATGGTCTTTCTTCCTTTCGTTTTTCACTCATTTTCTCTCCTTCCTTCCATCCCGACCAGCTTAGTATCCAACGAAATTGCTTGTGTTGACCCGGAACGAGCAAACGAGACTTTTACAAGCTCTGATTGGCTATCTTTGTGGCACAAATGTAACGTGTGAGCAGAATATGGAACTGAGCGCACGCAGAGGACGACTCGAGCGAGCTAGAGCTCGATGTTGAGCAAACGCGATGTTGAGCGAGGGAGGGAGGAGTTTTGCGAACGAGAGCGAGATGTTGAGCGAGAGAGGGCTATCGCGAGCGAGCAACTTTTTTTCAATCGTTTTTTTCCTGTGCTCCAAATCTGTTTTCTCTCGCTCAGTTTTATTTTCTCCGCTCAATTTTTTTTTGCGCGCTCGCAATTGTGGCACAAATATAACGCCCTACAGCGCAGGACATGAGTGAATGAGGCGTAGGTAACAAGGATAATGGAGGCGGCAAGACACCACTTGGAGAACATATTGGTGCCTTGACATGGCTCGTCTGCAAGTGATACTTGGGAATGAGAGTCTCTAATTTAATACTCCAGAGGAAGCACAGGCTTTTTACAAGGAGTGGGCTATGACCGCTGATTAGGTCGTAGTTTGTACCAAAGATTGCACTATGGGCAAGACTTTAACTCTTCTTCCTGTCTGCTGGAGAGGACTGGCTGCCATACCGAATTTTTTAGCTTATTATTGTTGTTATTTATTTATTTATTTATTTCCACAGCTCGATGTCTGTCAGTCATCACATGAACGGAAGGCATTGTGCTCTCCATCTATGAGCTTTTTGAACTTCGTGGGAGCGGTTACGCGAGTGACATTCCTCGTTTAAGATGTTTATTGTATTTTATTGGTATTTTTTTATCGCCCTCCTTTCTAACTTCTAATAACTGCACCTTAAGGAAGCGGGAGATGTGGATTTTCTACCACACCTTTTCAATCTAATTTATCTTTTTTGTTATTATTATTATTATTATTATTATTATTATTATTATTATTATTATTATTATTATTATTATTATCCAAAGAAAAAAATCGGACTTTTTTTTTCATCGCACTGGATGTGATACACGTGGATGGGTATATGTTTGCACATGTGGATGAATAGTTTAATACCTGTATCACAAAGCTGCAATGAATATTCAACCTTTTTTTTATTATTTATTTATTTATTGAAATTTAATGTAACACTTTACCTTACTGATTGACTTACTCTTAGCTCTTTGCCCGGGTGAGAAGCGGCAAATTCTAGTATTTATGGACTCATCTGTACAGTGGCACTTGCTCATCCCAGTACCACAAAGGAATCCTAGGAGAGAGATTTGGGTACCACAATATCAGAGGAATACTGGCAGCAGGTGTTAAAATTTGTATACTCTTATACACAAGGCTCACTACACAAATGCGAATATTCTGGATTTACCCCAACTTGACCGATTCATGTAATAGATGCAAATTATCCCTGGCGGACCATTTACACATATTTTGGTCGTGTCCCAGGCTTGCCTCATACTGGTCAGAAATTTTTGATACGCTCAGCACAGCATATGGTTTAGTATTCATCCTGACCTATTTCTGGCTCTTTTTGGCACTCTTTTTCACACAGTGATGGGGAGACACTTGCAAATTGTTCTTGTATTTTCCACCCCGTTAGCTGGGCTACTTATCCTCTTTAAATGGAAACTTCCTCAATCCCCTTCTCATAATAGATGGATTAAAGAGTTGCTCCTGTCCATAAAACTTGAGAAACTTAAACTTAAAGGTTCCCCGGCTGTTTTTGACGAGACCTGGACACCTCTGTTAAATCATATAGAAACCTTGACATCCCTGCCTGATTGTGTTGAATGAGCCCCCCCCCCTGACATTTTCTTTTATTTATTTATTTATTTATTTATTTTCATTTTGCTTTCATTATTATTATTTATTTTATTTTAATACTATTATTATTTATTTATTTATTAATTCTTTTTTTAACTTCATTCTCATGTTTAGATGGCAATACAGTTCGATATTCTGCTGTTGTCTTTCCTGATTTGTTGTCAACGTTGCTGTTGATTGTTTCACTTCAGTTGCTTATCTGTTAGGCCCCAATTCGAAGTTGGGTCTACGGGGTGTGTTGACAGGGTTTTGAGGGGGAAGAAAAAAAAAACTCTGGGAGCAAGACTCTTACATAGGATCTTTGACCTTGTGTTTGTGTTGTATTTTGTATGTCTTCCAATAAAAAGAGTTAAAAAAAAATAACCAAGGGGGGGAGTGCAGGAAAAGCATGGAGTGGGTCTCCAAGTTAAAAGTTAAAACTCAAGTTAAAAGCTGTACATAGACTGGACGATGTGAGTATCTACACATTTTTTGTTTGTAAATAACAAATGCCCTGTTAAAAATCTGTTGGACTTATCTAGTAGAATGGGAGGACCAAGTTGGAGTGTATCCTTAACCGCAAGTGGAGGGTCCTTCATCGGAGGAAGGTTATCCCCCACTCCTGCCAACTGGGAGATGGGCCCCATGGGAAATGAGGCCCATGTTTACTAGGGAGTTCTGTTATTGTTTTGGTGTTCATGTAAATGTTGATTTGGTTAGTTATAGTTATATTACAGTGAAGGGGCTTCTAATAATTTTCTGAAACAAATAATGCAACATAATGATATTACCATGGTGTCATTAAATATGAATGGTATGGACATTCACAAAAAAAGAAATTAAGCTTTGTCAAAATTTAGGAAAGAGAAGGTCCCAGTTGTTTTCCTTCAAGAGACTCATTTGACACAACAGGAGCATTTAAAATTTTGAAAATTTGGATAAAGGAACTCTTTTTCTAGCTCCTGGGATCGAATGCATAAAAGGGGTGTAATGATATTGATTTCCAATAAAATAGGATTCGAACTGTTGAAGGAAATTGCTGACAAGTAGGGAATGTACATCATGGTTAAAGGGAAAATAGAAAATCAGCTTGTGACATTGCTTAATGTGTATGCTCCTCTAGAGAGTGGGATTTTATGAGAAAATATTTGATTTGATAACTTTGGAAACCAAGGAAATATTAATATGTGGCGGGACTTTAATGTGGTACTGAATTACAAACTGGACACAACAAGTGAGAAGAAAAATAAAAAACAAATAGAGATACATGAATGTGGTGATGCCAGTCCGCTGTGATGGGGACGCTGTACCGATCTGTCGTGGTGAGGAGAGAGTTGAGCCAAAAGGCTTTCTGTTTACCGGTCGATCTACGTTCCTGCCCCATGAGCTGTGAGTTGTGACCCAAAGAACGAGATCTCAGATACAGGCGGCCAAAATGAGTTTCCTCGCAGGATTTCCGGGCTCTCCCTTAGAGATAGGGTGAGAAGCTCGGTCATCCGGGAGGGACTCGTTGTCGAGCTGCTTCTCCTCCGCGTTGATAAGAGGCAGTTGAGGTGGTTCGGGCATCTGGTTAGGATGCCTCCCAGACGTCTCCCTCGGGAGGTGTTCTGGGCATGTCCCACTGGGAGGAGGCCCGGGGATCAACCAAGGATACGTTGGAGCGACTATGTCTCTTGGCTGGCCTGGGAACGCCTAGGGATCCTCCCAGAGGAGCAGGACAAAGTGGCCGGTGAGAGGGGCGTCCCTGCTGAAGCTGCTGCCCACGCAACCTGACCCCAGATAAAGCGTTAGCTAATGGATGGATGGATGGATACTTTTATCAGCCCTGCCCACTAGTCACTTGGCAGGTTTTTGTAAAGGTCTGCCCTCTTAGGTGCATACTACATGTGCGCATAAAGTTTTTGTTGGACAATTGAAAACACCCTCATCCAATAGGATTCATATTCAAACAATTGACAAATAGTTGATGCTTACGCTTCAGTCCCTAGGCACTTTTTGTCAGCAGACTGACACGTCATATCACGCACGCAGTCTGTAATGTTATCTTCTAAAAGTGAGCTGAGACCAAACAAGAGACACACTCTCAAGCAACAAGACTTACACGCCCAAGTTCAAAACATTCCGGTCCAAATCAAGACTCAGAAGCCACTGTCTTTTGCACATGCAAACTAACACGGACGTGGACCTTTGCATTAATAAAACAAACACAGATGCGGAAGCACACACTGGCATCAACGTTCACACACATATATATCAAATAATAGAACTGTCAAAAAAATAACTTCAAGCATTGATGCAAAAATATTCCTCTTGCAATCCATATTGTGTTTATTGAATAATATACTCCCGCTGTGCAGCGAGCATTAGTAAAGAAATTTCACGAACTAGCTGTGGCGCAACCTATTGGATTAGTCATGTTAAACATTTAAACACATCAAGTTCATTTTTGACTTACAGTCGAGGGCCTGTTGAACCCATTAATCATGAGAAATGCACGATAAAACAACAGTAGAGTTACAGTAGAGTGGACCCCTGGGGTTACGACATCCCTGGCTTACGTTTTTTTCATGTTACGATGTGGAATACGGATTTTTCGTCACCTCTTTAAGGGATTTATCTCACTTTCCGATTAACATCAACCTGTGGGGTTGGTTGTGTCTGTTGTTTTGCCTCCCTCTTGAGACGTTTTTAGGTAATTGCTCTTATTTTCGGTTGGCATCAAACTGCCTCCGCTGCAATGTGTCACTATTATAGACGCTGGTCTGCTATTGTTCAGTGTTAGAATAACTGTATCTAGGTTTTCCCATATTTGTTCTTGCAACATGTATTTTAGAACTGTAGACATGGATATCTTCTGTTGGAGCTGTTGGTGAAGCGCTTGTGAGGAGCCATGTCTCCAAGGGCAGAAAATCACCTGCATCCCCCCCCCCCCCTATCACAAACTGATTGTTTGCATTGTGGCCAAGGCAATCCCCCAAATTCTTTAGGGCAGCAGTGGCTTTTGTACCTAGGGCCATCTCAAATGAAAAGATCGGAAAAGATCTGTAAGCAGACCGGAAGGAGTTCTGAGAAGGTCAGGTTCCTGTCCGCTCTCCTTGCAAGAAAGAAAACCTTGTTGTCTTCCTCCTGTTTGTTGTTTATTAAATGTTATAGGTTGCTTAAAACCTAACAGCCGGCCTCTCGACTCCCTAAGATACTGGTCTACTATTGGTCAGCGTGATGGGGTCACAAAGATGCTGGTCTGCTATTGGTCAGTGCAAGGGTTCACAAAGATGGCTGCCTGTTCTCATGTGAGAGTGCTTTCAAGATCGTATTTATTATGCATTTTAGTGCTTAATTCAAACTTGAATTAAGTTGAATTAGTTATCCATGAATTTCACAATTGCTAAAGATGTTAAAGAGAGAAGTGAGAAAATGATTTTTATGGAAACGATGCTGGAGATAACCCTTATTAGGGAATATGGGCATAACAAGCGGCACTCAAAGGTAAATAAATCATTTCTATATTTTTATTTATGATGTTTTCTGATTGTGTACATATATATTATATATACTTAGTACTTACTATATTTTGGTACCAATTTTTAATATGTATGTGCAATTTCAATGTTTTTACCTGGGGTTCTAAACGCATTAACTATCATCATATCATCATACCGCCAATTCAGATACCTTCATATGGCAAATTCGCCTTATGACCCCAACCGCGAAACTGATTAATCTCGTAACACGGAGGGCCCACTGTATAGGGAAAATAACTAGTTATAATGGGCAATAATGGGACAAAAAATAGATTTAAATCAAGTTCCAGGGTATTATTCTCTGAGCGCCAATCTGAAACAGTTAGAGACTAGATCTTGGTGCCCTTTTGAATATTGGCCTCCTTTGACATTGCAACAGAATTTTGAGCTCTGTAGTGTTTTTATTCAATGCTTTATCTTTGATGAAACAAAAAGAAGTTGCCAAGTCCAAAATATGTCACAGAAAAAAATACAACAGTTAATTAGTCCAAAGAAATCAATGGTAAATTCTCCGTGAACTGTTCAGTGACAACGTAAACGATCTCCTTCATGAGAATGATACGCAGCCCGAATAAACCAGTCCAAGCTGCTTTACTAAAGAAATAAATATCCTCAGAGAAGAAACATGGGATGTGCGTGTTTAGCTTTTGAAAGGTGAGGAAAAAATATTAAATTGAGCTTGCGCTGATCCTGCAGTTTTTCTCGCCACCTATCAAGAAGGCAGCTGTACATGCTATAAACCAGGCATGTCTAAACCCGGTCCTCGAGGGCCACCTCTCCTGCATGTTTTTGATGTTTCCATCATCCAATGCAGCTGATTCAAATGATCAGATTTGTTGTCAAGCTTTCGCTGAGCTTGCTGATGAGCTGATCATTTGAATCAGGTGTGTTAGGAGGACAGAAACCTCCAAAACATGCCGGATAGGCGGCCCTCGAGGACTGGGTTTGGACATGCCTGCAATAAGTTAAATACAATACAGTATTAGCAATCTGCATTAGTGTGTTGACTCACTATTTTAGTTTCAGTTTCACTTGAGAGACGTACATAGCCAATTCTCACTTCGAGTTGGGATCAGCAGCAGTTATGCTAGTCGCCAGACAAGGCGAGTTGCAAGCACAATCACTGCCCCGCACACAAGCAATTTTGACGGCGTGGCCCACACGGGTGGTGGAGCTGACTGATAGAAGCGGCATGTGGGGAGTAGCGGCAACTCCACCACAGATTCGGCGGTGGGTGGGCCTACGCGGTGTGCGCATGGCCTTCCTTCATCTGTGTTTTTTCCACGTGACAAACTATGAATAAAAAATTACCACCAACATTTTAAAATCTGATCGATTCTGGGAGAACCGGAATAATACGTTCAGTTCCATTCAATTCCTAATTCTTGATGACCAAGCCTAATAACAGCAGACCTTCTTTTAAGACCATCATTCTATTCTTGTACCTCAGATGGAACCTACCTCTCTTAAAGGGGTATTCCACAGGTTTAACAGCCGATTCCTTGCTGGTAGCAATTGGTGGCGACTCTGCTGTGTTTTTTACCGAAGTTGAGAGACCCGACTGCAGCTTGGCCTCACTCACATCTAATCATATGATCCATTTCAGAAGGAAACCCAGGAAATGATGTGGCCATTGATATGGTATCAAGGACTTACCGCTTCTGAACGGATACTCTCCTGATTTCATATTCTGGGATTCCAGGGACTCTGATGTGGTTTTGACTGTGAATGAGAGACTTGATTGTGGCTTGGCCTCGCTGACATCTAATCATAAGCTCCATGTCAGAAAGAAACTCCAAAACTGATGTGGCCATTGATTTGGTATCAAAGACTTACCGTGTCGAAATGGATACTCTCCTGGTTTCACCTTCTGGGATTCTGGCAAAGATGGCATCTGAACAGATTTAAGTGCAGGAGATGTGTCAGTATTGCTTCTGCTCATAGCTGTGAGGGGAAGATGTGCCAAAGAAGCCTGGGATCGAGAGCCTGATTGATCCTGTGGTGCAGGGTCCTTTGATCCAGGTACACCTTAGAGAGGAAATAGTGCTTGTGTTTGTGTGTGGTTTTGGTTTTGTGTTTACATTTTGGGGGGTTTTCTGTTCATTTCTGTTTTTGGGTTCTCATTCTATGTCCTGCTTTGGTTTCCCTCGCATTCGGTCCTAGTCAGTGTGATTTGTTCCACCTGTCGTCTGTGTGTACCTGCCCCTCCGTGTTTTCGTCCAATCCGCTGCCCTTACCTATTGTTCCGAGCCAGCTGTTTCGTATTTTCCTATTCGCATTTTTACATCCCGATAAAGATCCAAATGGATGATTTGCATAATCAAGGGGGAGGGCTTCAGTTTATCACCCTGAAATGCAGCCTTTAATTGCATACTCTTTTATTCAGCTCTAAACACCCCAAGCTTTATCCTATCTACAGACAGCTAGTGAGGTCTGTCAGACCCCCAATCTGTCAACTCACCACTTGGGTGGGAGATTAGCGCCACAATGATCTGTGGGCTCCGCAATAGCCTCGGTAGGATGTCACAGTCTGACTCCGTCTGACGCTTGTAAGCCATTTAAAACCTATACCCGTGAACGTCTGGGAACAAAATGAGCTGTGTGAGTGTATTTTAGTTCCCAGTTGCCTTCAGTGAGTTGTTGGGCCATTATATTTCGTCTGTGTAGTATAGTCTATTTGTACCGTTTCAGTCCAAGTGTTGTTCATCTTGTGAGCTTCTTTCCGGTTGTTCCCCCTCAAGCTCGTTCTGTAGTTGTAGGTTCTTTTAGTAATTTTGGTTGTTCTTTGCAAGCTCTTTTGGCCGTGTTTATTTTTCAATCATTTATCTGAAAGCAACCTGTTTCTCTGCATCATGGGTCTACCTCCGCACCGACAATGTCGTGTTACGACAGAACTCATGACAAAATCATATCTTGGCCTCTTAGTCAAAGTCTTTTTCTTCTCCTTAATTCCTGCTCATCACTAACCAGCCAAACACTCACTTCCTAGTCTAACACTTATGTTGAATCGGTCTTTGTAACTTGTTAACTCAGTGGTCCCCAACCTTTTGATCACCGCGGACCGGTCAACGGTCTTAGATTTATACGGCTTAGATTTGTATTGCGGACCGGGGGGGTGTTGGCTGCTCTAAAAATCACATCAAAAATGAATCATTCACCGAATTGCTACACTCATTCACGGGGATTTCTGTCACTGTTGTACTTTTTGTCCACTTTTTGGTCGCGCAAGGAAAGGGGAGGGGAGTGGAGCGAGCTTGCTATGCACTTTACGGTAGATCCGGAAAGAAGAGTATTGCTAAGAACTTTCACTTTGCTGGGATATGACAGAGCCAATATTTTCACCGACAGCACCTTTATTCTTTGCGGCAATACTCGCCTGACAAAAAATAAAAGTTTCATTGTCGCAATCAAGTGGCCGAGACCGTGCTAAATATTGTGCTGACAATGCTGCGCTATCGTTAGCTTAGTACAGTAACTACGGTTCAACAGCTGTTAAGTGAAGCAAATGCTGCACATACCAGTTGTCCCAAGTTCTCGCTTCCGCCTTTCGACAAGCCAGGTGAGTGCTCTTGCTTGGCTCTATTTTGTATTGAAAGCTCAGCTGGCCGTGCAGGATTGCTCCCGGTGACCGCAAAGTGGCCGCCATGATTCATTCCTGCCCCCTGCGTGAGCCGTTGAATGTTCCCGAAGTTGATTGGCTGTGGCGACGCGAAACGCGAAGAAGGTAAAAAAAAAATTAACTTCAAGCGAAAGGCGAAATTTCGCTTCTCGTGACCACGCGCGGCCATTTGTGTCGCTCCATTTGCGTCCATCTCGTCGCCTGACATGCATTCGCGCCCAGTCACGCAAACTCCATTGACTACAATACAAAACGCTCCGCTTTTTCGCCACGTTCGCGTTTGGTGTGGGCGTACCATTAAACTAAATCATCTCCAAAACATTATTTCGGGTGCAGCCCACGCGGCCCGGTACCAGTTGATCCACGGACCAGTACCGGTCCGCGGACCGGGGGTTGGGGACCACTGTGTTAACTGACCTTTTTTAGGATGCCATTCCCCAGATGGATCCTGTAACTGTGCTACTTCCGGGATGGCTCTGGAAGTGATGGCACTGATTGGAAGATGTGGTTGGGGTTCATCTGCATCTGAATAAATGCACAACATTCTGCTAAGTTGTCTCTTGGCACCAAAAGCAAAGGGATGTGGCCCACAAGTTTGTACTATTTTTATGCCTTCAAGAATTTAATATTTATTACAGGGCCAAACTATATCATCCATTATGAATAGAACAAGTTATACAGAGGTCAATTCTAATATCAGGTGCAAAATTTAATAGATAATTACATATGATGTAAGTTGTCAGCAGTTTGGGTTGAGGGTACTCACCACTTTTAAATGTGGCTTCTATCATCGTTTTAGTTACAGGAGCTACAGAATGGGCAATCAGTGAAGCTTCTGAGCTGACTCTAGTCATTGCGGTGATGGGAAGATGTTGTTCAGTAGGACTGTCAACTTTCTCCTGGACTGAACAACCAAGACAAAGTTTAGCATGTTAACATTCAACTGTGTTAATAAATGTATGCTCACCTTGGTTCCTGTTCTGTTGGTTCTCTGAACCACTGTACTTCTTTGTCTGGGTCTCCATTTCCTATTTGGGCAAAAAAGAGAACATCTCAAATGTTTGTGTTTGATTTAGGATTTAAATGGGCCAAATTAAGAGAGTAATGATGGTGATTGATACGTAACAACTACACGGCTTGTGTGATGTAACCCGTGCAGCTGTTGTCCTGTCTATTTGTGTGTCTAAGCAACGCGACCCTTGTTGACTGTTTACGTTCCAGAAGGTATCTCCTGTCATAGTGTACCAGGATTCCACAATGACATTTTAAGCCGACTCTTGCTAAATTAAACTTATAGATGAAAGGGATGTAGCCCCTGGGGCACCCTGTAATTGTCATGGCATATGTGAAATTGTTGTAAAAGTAAATTATGTATTATTTATCAGTGTTATGGCAACTCAGTTATACTAACATAGCTACACAAGCTTATAAAGAGCAGTTTTACATGGGTCAAGGGAGAAAACACAATATTTAGTTGATTATCTAGGCGAATTGCTTATATGTACAGTACTTATAGTCAGTTTTTACACATTTGGGTATGCCATTTTCAAAAATATACAATATAAGATATATTGTATATTTTTAAAAATATCATACAGCCCTCTACAATTGGCTGGCAACCAGTTCAGGGTGTACCCCGCCTACTGCCCTTAGGCAGCTGGAATAGACACCAGCAACCCTAGTGAGGATATGCAGCTATCGAAATGGATGGAGAATATACATTAGTATAAGGCAGTGGGTCTCAAATGGAGGTACTTTAAGGCACTTCAGGAGGCACATGATATTTTAACAGGGTTTCTTCAATGCAGTGACAGAAAGGGAACCTTTTTCTTTTCAAATTACAAGCAAATTAATGAATATCATAATGAACATGAAGCAACTTTTTTTTACCAATTGTTTTACTGACACCTTTGCAAAAACATTGTATGCCTTTATTGTATTAGGCAGATGCACACCATCAAATTTTAAGCAGACAAGCCAGAAACGAACAGTTAATGCTGCACAATCTACCTTCTGAAGTTGCTAAATAAAATACAGCTAGGAAAACCCTTGCAAATGTAGTTCCAAATCTTATAAATTCAAATATGGATGACATGGCACAGCAACTTACAGTAGTTTATGTGTTGATGTTTTTTTTTTTTCATCAAAAAAAGGCTTTGCACTACTTAGGTGGCTAAAAAAGTATTTTACAGCGGGTAAATCATTTAAAAAAAGGTTGAGATCTACTGGTATACGAATTTATGATATTATTTTTTAATTTAAATATTTTTTATCATTTTAAAATTGTTGTCAAGCAACACGTATTAAACATATGATTAGTTCAATTATTCAATTGTGAAAGATAGAATCTCTTTCACATACAGGTCTTTGTTAACATCTCCAGCAGCTGAAAGATTTTCCTCATTGACATCTGAATCCATCCATGCTCCCGTTGAGAGGCTATTTTAGGTGTTGTAGTCAGCCCCGCTTGCAAGTTTCTTTTCTGTTTTTACATCCCGATAAAGATCCAAATGGATGATTTGCATAATCAAGGGGGAGGGCTTCAGTTTATCACCCTGAAATGCAGCCTTTAATTGCATACTCTTTTATTCAGCTCTAAACACCCCAAGCTTTTTCCTATCTACAGACAGCTAGTGAGGTCTGTCAGACCCCCAATCTGTCAACTCACCACTTGGGTGGGAGATTAGCGCCACCATGATCTGTGGGCTCCGCAATAGCCTCTGTAGGATGTCACAGTCTGACTCCGTCTGACACTCGTAATCCATTTAAAACCTACACCCGTGAACTTCTGGGAACCTCTTAAACACCAATGTGCACACTCTTTTAGATCAGCCTAAAGGTTACACCAGTATATTTTTAAATAATGGAACCCCCAATTAGTTTATTCTTATAGAGTAGAACCGTCAATTAGTTCCGTTACATTGGTTGACAATCAAGAATGACTGACACAGGGACTGACTTACATTTGAGGTTTAGGCATGGGTCCTAAAGACATTTTCTTGTATCCTACTCAGGGGCGTGCAACTGATGGGGCAGACGCGACAGATGAAACCCACTGTCAAGCTGCCAGACAATTTCTTATGTTTCAGGAGGTTCTATTTCTGGTTCTTGTTATCATCACTTTTCTTTCTGGGGTTATTTATTGTTGACAGGTCAATAAATGGAATTAGAATTTCCATCAAAAGATGCGTATGCGAGTTGTACTGATTGCATTGAGGGATTCTGCTTCCACGGGGAGATTTTCAGTGGGAAAACATCAGTACCAGAGGTGGGTCGTTCATCTGTATTGATTGCTTACGCTAAACGACAAAAACTTTTTAAAAACAATGGACAAACAAAAATGTAAATTTCATCCGTTATTTTAATCTACGATTATAATCGTCACAACTTGTGTCACCTGACAACATTGATAATGGTTTATCACTCAGTTAAATCATCCACATTTCTGAAAAATGCTTAAACTGTCATATATTTGGAGCATTGAAGTATATATATATATATATATATATATATATATATATATATATATATATATATATATATATATATATATATATATATATATGCAGTCTTAACAAGCAGTAAGCATACATCCATGGACTGGGGAATAAGTGAGTGAGTAAGTGTTAGCGCATAAGTATTAAACAGCGACTATAGATAGAAGAAATGACTAAGTGTTGGAGCATAAGTATGCAACAGCTACTTTTAAGAGGGAAAAGGGAAGAGGGACATATACAGTGGAAACCCCCTGTTTCAGCGTCCCTAACTTACATTATTTTCATGTTGCGACGTGGAATACTGAGTTTTTTCATCCCCTCTTTATGGTATTTTCCCAGTTTTGCGACCAAAACAACTGTCATGACCTTTGGGGCTTGGCTGTACTGTATTTGGGTTGTTTTGTCTCTATTTGCAGGCGTTTTTAGGTAATTTCACTTATTTTCAGTTGCCGTCCCTGTTGCCGTCCTTGCAATGTGTCACTTCAATTCTGGTCTGCTATTGGTCGGCCTCACTTGTTTCAAAATGGCGGAACGGTAAAGCTTTGTTCAATTGTGAGTGGTTACAAAACCTTATTTACAGTGCATTTTCTGCTTAATTCAAAGTTGGGTTAGCCATAGGGCCCAAGATTGCTAGTGATGTTAAAGAGAGAAGTAAGGAAATGTATAAGTATATGGAAATGATGCTAGAGATAACCCTTATGAGGGAATATGGGCATAACAAGCGACACTCAAAGGTAAATAAATTCCTTCTATATTTTTTCTATTTATGATATTTTTTGAGTGTATACATGTATGTTATATACACGTAGCACTTACTGTAATATTTTGGTACCAATTTTTAATCTGTATGTACAATTTTGATGTTTTTACCTGGTGTTCTAAACGCATTAGCTATTTAACATAGTTTTGGATTGCCCGTCATATAGTGAATTCGCCTTACGAGACCAATCATAGAACAAATTGATCTTGTAACATGGGGGCCCACTGTATTGCACTGAACAACACTTTCTTCTCGGTGACGCAGATAGCGTAGCTGGAAAGTCAATGTTTGCAATACATTCAGAGTCAAGGTTTCATGAAATGAAATGCATACAGTACAGAGTCTTATTCAACACATATATTGTATAGGTCTAAAGTCATAAGCAATGTTTTGAATTCAGTATTAAGAGATTTTTGTGTTATTTTGCTTTTTAAATATGATTTGAATGAATAAATTGCTTGCGCAGAGCGCAGCAAAGCATTCTGGGATGCCTGGGAGGTGACGGAATCAAGTAATTAATGGGTTCATTGCAAAGTGACTCTGACTCGCTCTTGGCCAGGAAATGCAAGATAGAAATTTTAACTCTAACCCAAAAAGGCAATATTTACTAAATTAAGCTCAGCAAAATCTTGATTTTTACTTGTAGTGTATGTCACAGATGACATCTGTTTAAATGTGTATTGTGCAACAGTTTCTGTAAATGTTTTTGTAAAGAATGACTCCAGCGGTTGAAGGCATTCAAACATAACAATGTGTATGCCTCCCAGTGGGTGTGATTGCTTATTTTAGTCGAGTGCCAGAGAAACACAACAACATACAGCATACGTGTTAAGAAATGAATGATAGACATTGTGTTGTGGGTTTAGTGTTATTTGTTGTATACCTTTCTACATTATTAGAATAATTGGGTAAATGATGGGAAGACAATAGCTTTGACTTTGAGGTTAAAATGATGGCGGTTTGATTGTTGTTTTTTTGGACAAGGGGTTTTTTTGAGGGGAGGGGCAAATTTTGGTGCAAGAAGCGAAGACAGAAATGCCATTGATAAGTGGCTGACTGGCAGACATACTGACCATTATAGTTTCAGAAAGTTTACAAAATTGACAGAACGACAATGATGGAGGGTAAATGACAGAGCAGCAAGAAAATTAAAATGCCCATCTTTGGTCATTTCATGATAGACTGCAAGAACTGTTCTTCTCGGTTATAGCCTCCTGAGACCCAGCCTAATCATTTATGTCGACTGTAATGGACTTTTGCTTTGGTCTATAATCTATATCGTTTAACTTATTTGAGCTACAGTCCTAGTGTGCTCATTATGGGAAATCCTGGACTTCCCAATGATATCATGTATTTGTGTGGAATGCAATTAACTTGTCTGTCTTGCTGAGACAATATGGATACAACACAAATGAATAAGTTTGGTCTATCTATGGGTCCCTTTAACACTTTCAGTGCCATGGACAAGAATTTCTATCATGTTAAATGCTTGGGTTGTGTGCCAGTGGCAAAAATTCTTATCAATGTTTTATTTTTTTTCCGAATGAATAGATGGCACTTGTGGCCAGCGCTCCTCTTTATTACATGGCAATCGAGCACTGTTGTAATGTAGTTATATACATACACTATTTTGTCATCAAAAACACATTTTCACTGTTTTTGTTCATGTTTTATCAAATGGAAGGACTGTTGAAAATTTTTAGATGCTACTAAAAAAATATGTGTCAAAGTGTACTGTATCTGTGCGAGGACTTTTTTCCTTTTGTCCAAAATAGCTTGGGTTTCTCTCAAATGACCCATTTTCAAACAGTGATTACTAATGAACAGAGTAAGATAAAATTTTACTTTCTTTTTCGATGTAAATAATGGAATCCAGTCTTTCATATGGTATCACCAGTGTCTCTCTACATAGTCCTACATTACAATATCGGCCTTGTCGGCCTTGAAAGATCCGTCAAAATGCTCCAAATCGGCTAACACTCTAGGGCAGGGGTTGGCAACCCAAAATGTTGAAAGAGCCATATTGGACCAAAAAAAACAAAAAACAAATATGTCTGGAGCCGCAAAAAAATAAAAGCTTTGTAATGAAGGCAACACATGCTGTATGTATCTATAATAGCTATATTAGCCGACTATCAAAATGATAAACTAAGAATACATAATGAGGCTTCATGATTAAATGTTTATTTTTCCTGCAGTGCATCCTGACACACCAAATGACTACTCTGTTGTGCGATGCCGCCTCAAGTTTAACTAAATTACAATATTAATGAATTATGTTTCATTGCAATGATTAAATTAAATAAAGCAGATTTTAGAAGATTTTATTCATGAGGATTCGAAAAAAACAAAATGGAACGTGCATAAGGTGGCCCTTATCTGGGCAATAGAGTGCAATAAAACGTAGCCTGCATCTATAAAAATAAAACATCAGCCACATACCTGCATAAACGCGCAGTCTGTTCAATATCGATCACATCACTGGCAATTGAGTATGCTGGCGCTGAATTAATGTCCTTGATTTGTTGATCGGTGTTGCCTGCCATTTTAATCGTTCTTTCCTTCATTGTCTTGGCGGAGAGAGGCGTGTCTTTTTTTTTGTATTATCCCGGTTTTGTTTATGAAGTCCTTAAATTGGTGTTCTGATATGTTGATGAATGACTCCATGTAGTCACCAACTGTAAACGGTTTGCCACGTTTTATTATCTCCAGGGTTGCAACGAAACTTGCAGCAGTCGTGGAGTTTGGAGATGCAATCCACTTCTTAAATATATTTTTGCGCTCCTCTAATTTCTGCAGAAGTAATGCAATCGCACTTTTTCTCTCATTGCCAACTGGGTACTCGGCTGTAAATGTAGAACGCCTTCCCTGAAAATGTCGTTCCACACCGCTATTTTTGTTGTTTGACAACTTCTCGCTACAGAGCAAACATTCAGGTAATCCTTCTACATTGGCAACAAATGCAAATGATTCGGTCCAAGAAATGTTGTTCTCCTCAGTTATTTTTCTCTTTTTCCCTTTGGGATCCATGGCTCATGGCCGCCGGTTTGTTTACAACGGCCACTTGCCTAGCATCTCGCCCTGCTAACAGAAACGCGTGTCTCAGGCTATGACGTAATTCTTCGTTGACAGAAATGTTGAAATGTAATGTTTATGTTACACATTTTTACAGCATTGGAAAATGTTAAGAATGTTTTTGTCATGTTTGTCCACCTACAGAAACCACATTAAAACGAAAAAAATATTTTTCTCCCCCATCTTTTTCCATTTTCAATCATTTTTGAAAAAGCTCCAGGGAGCCACTAGGACCTCGCTAAAGAGCCGCATGTGGCTCGAGAGCCGCGGGTTGCCGACCCCTGCTCTAGGGTGTTGCCTTTTCAGATAATGCTTGGCACTGAAAGAGTTAAGAGCTCCTTGATGATTGGATAGCGAATACTACTGTATGCTAGTTCTGCTTCCCTTGCATTCATACGCATGGACGGGCTTTGAGAAAGAAATATGATGAAAGTTGATACGGAGCACATGCCCAGCCGCTGTGGACTGCGATGCATGGAGCCAAAAAAAGCAGTGACCTTTCAGCGGCAGCAATAAATTGCAGGCCACGTGTGGAAAGGGGTGTTGGTTAAGGAAGAGAGTGTGTGAGGCTATTATCGCATGAAATGATATATTTGATAAGATGTTACTATCACTGAAAAGATCATAAACAGAGGTGAATTTTCAGTTCCTCACTATCATAGAAAATTCCAACCTAACCCTTGTTTTGAGGAATTATACCCAAAGAATTTAGCAAGAAATTAATGATTGTAAGTGATCAAGACTTTTGTTCAACTGCGGAATAAAATCCTTATTAGCATCAAAGGGATTTTTATTTCAGCTGAGAAATGCACAATCATCTTCACATAATCACTGTCGGTATTTTTACAGAACTGGAGATTTTACATCCCCATTGCACCTTATGGACCTAATACAAGATTCTGAAGAAAAATTGAAGTAAAAAAAAAAACAAACAAACACATATCTTACTTCTTTTGGTCTCTTCATGTCAATGGATTCTAAACTTTTTAGTTCCTCGCATCTCTAAAACTGTTGAAATGTTCTTGAATCCTGGTCCCTGCCGCTAATTTTAACCACACCCATACACTAGGCAGAAACTGCTCAAGATAAATTAATGGACCTAACTTCATATCAGCTTCCTGATAGACATAGTTTGTACTTGATTTACCGTATTTTTCAGATTATAAATCGCGATTTTTTTTCATAGTTTGGCCGGGGGTGCGATTTATGTGTGAAATTATTAACACATTATTACATAATTTCACATGTTATTTTCATACTAAACCGCAAGAGAACGCTCTAGACGTGTGTTGATAATTTCAACATTGCTGGTAATTTATAAAAACAACTAAGAAGGACTGAACTAAAATGGCACCGATGAGTCTGACGTAAGCGACGTAGAAGAGGAAACGGCGCATCGTCTACCTCCCGAGTTGGGGGAGTTGTTTAAAAGTGACACAGAGGATGAAGATTTCATTGGATTTAGTGATTTGGAGTGAAACTGGTAGTTTGGTAAACTTGTTATCATATTCTTTATGCTAGAGTTATCTGAATAACTCTTATGTTACGTCGTTACTGACATTACCAGGCATGTCAGTCATGTAATTTTTTTAGTATAGCATACACTTATTCAGCCTGTTGTTCTCTATTTTATTTTGATTTTAAATTGCCTTTCAAGATGACATGTATGTTTTTGGTGTTGGATTTTATCAAATAAATGTCCCCAAAATGCGACTTGTACTCCAGTGCGATTTATATATGTTTTTTTCCTTCTTAATTATGCATTTTTTCGCTGGTGCGATTTATACTCCGGAGCAATTTATAAATAAAATACGGTATTTTATTTTTCTGCTTAGGCCACTGGCGTAGATTTCCTCATAATTCTAGAAATACTGTAAATTGTCCTGTCACAGCCGTTTCCACCCCCATAACTAAAATGAAAGTGTTTTAATAGCTTTAATTTCTTGACCTCAACCATCCACGCACCCAATAACACCTAAAGACAATTTAGGATGTGCAATACTTCTGTCATGCATGTTTTTGGAGTGCCCGGCGGGCTCAGGAAAAACATGCAGACTCCACAAGCCAGCTGGATTCGAACTCGGTGGATTATTTAAGTTTTAACTTGAATTAACCGGAAGGTTACGAAAAAAGGCATGTATTTATTTATTTTTATATGCAATGGTATCCTCACTTTAGATGTCAAGAATGTTTTGCTGCTGCCAGTGTCCCCCTCGTGGGAGACAGTCAAAATGGCTTGTTTAATACTAAAGGTCGCCAAACCCTGGCCTGGGATGTTTTTCTTGTTTCAAATTCTTAAAGAATTTAGTGCTTTCAAGACAAAATGACTGATAAAGAGGAATCTTTTGAATACTTACATAAATTTCTTTTGTTCTCCATGGTGGTAGGGATCTGGATGTAGCCAGACCCACCTGGCCTATCTGACTATCATGGTTCCCAGACTGCATCTGGGCAAGCCCATTCTCCACACCCTGTTCTTTATCCTTTCCCTTAAAGCCGCTGTTTGGGGAGCTCCTGTCGATTTGTACCCCAGTAAGAGACTCCACCACGCGGCTGAGGGCCTCCAGTTTGAAGCGCAGCTGCAGGTTCTCTCCCTGCAGCTTGCCAACGGCCTCGGCCAGGGGCCCGCTTGAAGCGCTCATCTCCTCGATGCGTTGATCGATGCGCTGCTTGAACGCGCTCACGTCCATGTGGACTTCCCTCACAGCTGCCTGCAAGGTGGCGTTAAATTCCACCAAGGCCTTGCTGACCATTTTCTCCTCGGCACCCTTTGCGCCTTGGTCCATTGCGGTTGAGTATTAACAGGTTGGAGTCCGGATATAAGAATTTGCTCACTGAAGTCTTTCCTCTACCAATGGAAACTTTAAACAGATACCTGCGGTGTCCATACTAATAATCCAGGATGGACGCTTTAAAAGGATCACAAGTAGTCCTTACCAGCTACTCCTTCAAGTCCCGTCAAGAACCTTGGATTTATCTCACCATGCGTCTTCTTTTTCCTCTCTAACTTGATCTTCCGTCTCCGTTCAGCTAATGGAAAGTCTGCACATAAATACATGTTGTTGGGGGCGGGACAAGGTCAAGCAATAGGATAATGTTTGCCAAGGATAGGTATCAAACAAACCTTGCGATAGGATCTGGTTCTTGCCCCATCCTCTTCCAGGCTTTGGCAGTGAGTCTTCGTCTCCGTCCCACCAGACACTCAGTGTTCCATCCGCCTTTGAGAGCAACAGGTTTGTCTATGTATTTTGGGACATAAAGGGGGTGGAGGTGGGGGGGGGAAAGTGAATACTTAGGAGGGGCTTGTATTATTTGTGTGCTGCTTGGCAACTGGCGATAAGACTCTAAACTGTGGTTCTCAACCTGATTTTAATGATACGCCCTGTGAATATTTTTTTCAGCCAAGAGTCCCCTGACTAGCATGAAGAATGTAAGAATGTTTCTATGAAAACACACAAAAAAAAAAAGACTTAAAACAGTACTGTGCCATATGCGTCTGTTTCTGTGTGCCTGGTTGCAATGTGAGATTTGTTATGAGTGGATGACTGTCAGTCACTTGGCTGGTGATTGTGCGAGTGATCACTGCTATACTGTAAAAGGAACCGATAGAAGAGTGATTTATATATATATATATATATATATATATATATATATATATATATATATATATATATATATATATAGGGCAATGGGGGAATGTATGAGCGTGTGTGTAAATTAAATACATTTACAGATTTAATGACAAATTATTATTTTAAGACTGTTCTGAATAATGACTTGGGAATGTAACATGTTAGTGCATCGCTGATGAACAAAATGGTCAAATGGAGAAGGCCGCATTTCAACAATGGCAGGGCCACAATTGCAAAGTCAAGACTGTAATTGCAGATTTTGTTATTTAATTCTGTTTTCATTACAACAGGGCAGGTTTTTGGTTTGTGTGGAATGACTCACATTTTGATGGATTGTTAGTGTATTTGTGAAATTTTGTCAACACTAATCCTTTCATCTTTTTCTCATTGAATGTTGATTTTATGACGAGTGAAAAGCTGATTTGTTGTTTATTTGTTTGTATGGACCCCATTAGTTAATACCGACGTAGCCACTAGTCTTCCTGGGGTCCATCCACTCATTTCCTATAGCTGCTTATCCTTACTAGGGTCACTGGCTTGCTGGTGCCAGTCCCTGTCTATGTCTTCTCCCATGTGTCTTCTTTGTCTAAAGCCCTATAAAGCGGTATACGTAAAGAAGTTGCTTTCTAATTTCTATATTTCTAATAGCTTTGGAAAGCGTTGTTTTTGTAGTATCCAAAGGGTACACAAGCAAAGGGACAAGCTCACTCTGATTGTCTCTTGGCCAGGTAGTGCAAGATATAAGTTTTTAAATTATCTTTTTAAAGGCACTACTTAGTAAATTCAAACTCAGGAATACTTTGCTATTTTACTTGTGGTGTATGTGATAGATGAACATTAGATGAATGTGACAAATTTGAGTGGAACCGTCACCTATAATGGTTGACCAAGTGGGTATAATTGAGAACGGATTGACCCAAGCTTCAGTAATAGAGAGTAGAAAGGCTGTCTAAAAGACGTCTAAATTGTGTTGAGATTGAATTGTTTTTCATATCAATACAACTCTAGATTGTCTTGAGGCGGAATTATTTTCGTATGAGTATGATTCTTAAATCACCTCTGCTCAAATCTCTTATGGGTTTGTGGATCTGATTCTTTGTATTTGTGGATTTGGATATACAAATTAAGATGATGTCACGCCAAGTCAGTCAATTTGCGAGTCATCCGCGCCACCGTTATTCATCCATGCATACATCTTTTTGACAATGATCTTAACCCATACAACAACAGCTAATTGTTTTAATGTCCAATTCATTCATAAATTACTTTGAGATTTTGGACTGACAGGCTTATGACCATAGCTCGCAAGCTAAAAACCTGTGCCTCCAAATCCATAAATTGTTTGAACATCATTAATATAAATGATTAATTGGTTCGTCACAATATTTTTTAATAGATTAACTGTCACGTAAATAATTAACTGTCACATAAATAATATAAAAAATCTTTACTTGTATTTAATTCATAAAAGGATTCCTCTTCCTTCCTCAGTCGGTGAGTTCAATTCAAAGGAAAGGGTTTTTCCAAACCAATTGCAGTGCTTGTTTCTGCCAGCAGAGGTCTCTAGCTGTTATAGAAGCTTCCCAAAATGAGCCATTTTCCAATTAAAATTCCCAAAATGAGCCATTTTCCACAAAAGCAGTGCTGGGCAAGTTACTTGAAAATTGTAATGCATTATTTATTACTTATCACTGCCATTTCAAAGTAAGTAGTTACATTACAATATTACTGTATTTAGAATGTAACGCATTACACTACTATTGCATTACTTTTTTATTACGCTCACCAACATAACTTTAAATATGGATTTACCATTTTAAATGTAGCTCATTATGCTCATTACACATCCAGCCTTAAGCCTAAAAACAATACAAATAATTTAATCTGTATTGTAAACCTTTAAAGACATGATGGATACAGAATCTTTTGTACAGTAATCCCTCGTTTATGGCGGGGGTTACGTTCCAAAAATAACATGTGCAAAGTGAAATCCATGAAGTAGCCAGCTTTATTTTGTTTTATTATTTTACAATGCAATACTAAACTATAGAATAAAACCAAAAGTCAAAACCTGTTTGAAACCCCCATTTTTTTTAAAAACAATCATTTTATATATTAATACAAAGTTGAAAACATTGTCACACGGGTATTTCACAGCCCCAGCTATGCCTCTTTGTCATGAGCCCGCACATTGTTATGATTAGTTGTCGAGCTCTTTCTTTTTCTGAGCAAGAAGATTTTTATAAATGGATATGCCTGGACATCGAATTAAAGTGAAGCCTCTTATATCATAACATTCATTTTCTATAGCCGATTATCCCCACAGGGGTTGCAGGCTTGCTTGTGTCTATCTCAGCTGGCTTTGGGCAGAAGGCGGGAGACACCCTGAACTGGTTGCCAGCTAGGATTTGAACTGGGACCTTTGAACTGTGAGGCGGACGTGCTATTCACTGCGCCACCGAGCCGCCCTATATCATAGCAATACACTTGAAATTTAAATTTCTTACAAAAGAAATCTAGGTAAAAGGCAGATCTCCAAAGCTGTGCATTTCTCCGTTGCTCTCGGTAGGCACACAGACCTGTGCGTTTCCTCTCGGCAAGCCTACGAGTCACGTGATTGGCTCACAGAGACCAAGCTGTCAATCAATGTGCTTACTAGCACGTTTGTAATGTGTCAGCTGATCTGAACGCACACGGGCACAGGAGAGACACAGGAGAGACGAAAGCAAGCTTTTGGATCTTCTTGCCTTTTGTAATAAATTGACAAGTGAAAAACCAATACATTACAGCTTCAATACAGTGATTTTTACTTCTTTTTACTTCTCGGTTAATGGGCGGTGTCAACCCCCCGCGAAGTAGGGTATCAGTTCCTACATTTCTGTGTATGCCCCAATATTGCCGCAGTAACCATAAACAATCCTTTTTTTTTGTATTTTTTGCGTATTTTATTTCCTTTCTCCTTTTATTTAACATTACATTATCCTTATTAACATTATTGTATTCATTATTACTGTCATGTGTGTGTGTTTGCTCTGTGCCTAGGCAGTGTTCGATTGTGCCACGAGGAGGCGGGGTCACCAGCCTTGCACACCTGTTCCCCATTACCCATCAGGGTCTTTTTATATGGCGTTATATTTGTGCCACAATTACGCACGCGCGGAAAAAAAAATTGAGCGGAGAAAATCAAACTGAGCGAGCGAAAACAGATTTTGAGAGCAAGAAAAAAACTATTGAGCGCGTAATGATAAGAGTTTGAGCGCGCGCCGATGGAGTTTGAACACAGAAAAAGAAATTGCTCGCTCAAAATTCCTCTTTGCTCGCTCGGGATAGCCCTCTCTCGCTCAACATCTCGCTCTCGCTCGCGATACTCCTCTCTCCCTCGCTCAACATCGCGTTTGCTCAACATTGAGCTCTCGCTCGCTCGAGTCGTCCTCTGCGCTCGCTCAGTTCTGCTCACGCGTTACATTTGTGCCACAAAACCAGCCAATCAGAGCTTGTAAAAGCACTTTGATTGACACAGCTTAGTATCCAATGAGATTGCTTGTACGCTATCCGTTGACGCACTCTCGTTTGCCCTGTGTTCACCCGAAAAGGGCAAACGAGAGTGCGTCAACACGGACTTGGGCTGGAGAATTACTTTTAATATTATTATTATTACTGTATTGTATCATTTGACAGAAATACCTTGTTAGTTTTTGTACTTTAATAATATAAGCCCACCCCTCCTGCCTACGTCGATGTGACGCACTCTCGTTTGCTCGTTCCGGGTGAACACAACAAGCAATCTCATTGGATACCAAGCTGTCAATCAATGTGCTTTTACAAGCTCTGATTGGCTGGTTTTGTGGCACAAACGTAACGCGTGAGCAGAACTGAGCAAGCGCAGAGGACGACTCGAGTGAGCGAGAGCTCAATGTTGAGCAAACGCAATGTTGAGCGAGGGAGGGAGGAGTATCGCGAGCGAGAGCGAGATGTTGATCGCGAGAATGCTATTGCGAGCGAGCAAAAAGGAATTTTGAGCGAGCAATTTCTTTTTCTGTGTTCAAACTACATCGGCGCGCGCTCAAACTCTTATCATTACGCGCTCAATAGTTTTTTTCTTGCTCTCAAAATCTGTTTTCGCTCGCTCAGTTTGATTTTCTCCGCTCAATTTTTTTTCCGCGCGTGCGTAATTGTGGCACAAATATAACGCCATATTTTTAAGGCTGGTCGCTACAGGAAAGCGAAGCTGGGTTATTCCTTCGCCATACTCCCTGCGCCCAGTGAACTCCCATGCCTCGCGTCCCTCTCGCTTGTGATTCTTTTGGTTGGTACTTTTCTGTAGTTGTATTTTTGCTCGCTTTATGTTTTTTGTTGTTACTTTGTTCCTAATCGTTCTCCTGTAGCCTCCGCCCCCTCGTTGCCTTACTCCTCAGTTGGACTGATCCCTCCTAGACGTTCTCGTCTCTCCCTTATTTCGTACTTTGTGACTTTTGTTTGTACTTTCCCGTTCCCTTTTTGGACACCCTTATTTTCCACGCCAGACGTGCGCTTTCTGTTGTAATAAACACTTTGAACCCAACCCCTCGGTTGTCGGTCGCATCCTGTTCGGGCTCGGGGTCCCACGTGACAATTATATTCTTTAAATAACAAATATTAGTTTGTTGAGAATTTGTTCTCAGGTCTGGTTATCTGCACCAAGACTCCGGTGAAAGAGTACGCAAGTCATCACGTTGAACTTCACATTTATTTTGGCTCATGTATGGTGTATCATGTAGTATACGTTGAATAATATATCAACAACAACGTTAAAGTCAGTTAACTAACATATAAACACTTGCCGAACTTTAATCTATGACTTTACTGTATTTTTAGCCGATATTAGCGGGTTAGCAACAACTACTAAATATAAAGTGCAACCGCTGTACAAACGAACACATAAACAGAATAAACACTCATCGCTTACTAAAGATTGGCAGTAGCGTGCGTTATCAACATAAATGATAATAAACTATAAATATGAGCTTAGGTTGTCATTCACTACGTCACCGTAACAAGCCGAACGACTCGCAGAGAACGTAAAACAGGAAACGGAAATGCATCGCGACCCGACAAATTAAAAGCACTCATTTCAAAATAAGATAAAAACGTCACGAACTCTAATGCTTGAAGAATTCTTAACATAGTTATTAACTAATATTACTTAGTTATTTGATGAATACAGTACTGTATCATGTACTTTTTTGTTTTTTATTTTTCATTGTTTTCCATTTTTGAGCATTTTTTTTAAATTATTTTTTATTTTGAAATGTTTTTAATTTTTCCTGGAAAAACCCGCGAAATACTGAGACCACAATATCTGAGACCGCGAAGTAGGAGGGATCACTGTATTTAATTTCGAGACAACAGTAAAGCCCTTGAGCCAATCAGGATTCAGAGCACAATGCGCTGTAAAAAATATCCGCGCTGTAAAAAATATCCACACTGTAAAAAATCCGTGAAGCAGCGAACCTGTGAAAGATGAACCGCGATACAGCAAGGGATTACTGTATTCTTATCCGTTTATTACTTAGCTTCACTTCATAGTGATGCATTGTTGATGCTTTAGGCGGAAAAAATATACTCCACAATTTCAATGTTAATATTCAAATTCAAGTTCAGTCGACTCGGTTAGGGACAGACGTTTCAAAAATAGATGGTTTTGGTGCTGCTCATGTTAGCAGCTAACCTGTTATTGTGTGCAGCGTACTGCGTAAAGTGAGTTTTTATATGTTTCATCTTCATACTACGGTGACATTGACCACAACTATTTATAATTGCTATTATTAATAGCAATTGTATTGTGTAAGCTAGCGTTGGCTTACCTTATCATTATTGCTAGTTGCGACACGTTAGCTGAATTCTAATTGGCTAAAACCTCTATCCTAAAACTACAACACTGGAAGGAGCGTAATCAAAGGGATATAATGTGACACGAAAAGAACAGAATATGGAGAATAATTTTATAAAGAAAGACACGAAAGAAGAATAATTTTATATGTTTAAAAATATATATTTGGTAAAAATATATTTAAAATGAACTTGACATTTATTATAGTTATTATAATGAATATAGTTTATTATAGTCATGATAATGTCAGGTTATGTTAGGGCGGCAAAGAAGGCCTTGCTGGCCATGACATCCCCCCACTGCGCGCACGAAGTGCACTTAACAAATATATTCTTCGTCTTAATCTCTAACGAACTGAAAATAATGAGTGTACATCCATCTTGTGTACATATTGTCCATATTCAACTAGTCGTCTGCTGCTGCCACATTTATCTCTGCTGTAGTAAATACTAACAACAGCAAGTAAATGTGAATTTGGGAGAAAAAAAAACAAACAAAACACCACCTTCAGGCTAAAAATGTATTGCGTACTCTGATTTGTAACGAGTAAAATCTGGCCTTTTTTTTGTGTGTAGTATATTACACTACCCCATTACAGAAAAAGTAATGCATTACAGTAATTCAATCACTTTTGTAATGTATTACTCCCAACAGTGCACAAAAGCATCATTTGAGCATTACTAAAATTGTATTCACATGATCCTTAAGAGTGGAGCCTGATAAGATATTGAAAAATTCTTTTTGGCGTTCAGTTTGCGTTCAAGTCGGCCATTTTTTACGCTTTACGCAGACTGACACTCAAATGGACTGACTTTGCCTGGTAGCTTGGCATGACGTCATTATTTTTGCATATCCAGATCCACGAATGCAAAGGATCAGATCCAGGAATCCAAAGGAGGGATTCGCGAATCCAAAGATAAGATTCATGCAAAGACGTGAAGTGGCGTCTCGCCAGAGTTGTACTTATATGAATACGCATACGTCTTTGACAGAGTTCTTACTCCATACAAAATCACACAAAGCAGGATAATGACGCCCAGTCAGTCAGGTCTAGTCCACATGATGGCTCATTGCAGCTGAGGGTTAAGAACATCTGTTTAACTTGTTTTGTTGCTCCACTTTTGTTACTGTTAGGCAGGGCTGTACAATCAAATTTTCGCGATCACGATATTGGCTGCAATGATTAATTAAGCTGATCTTTGGGGGTATTAACATTTAAAAAGTTAAGAACTCTTTTTGATAACAAGTCAACTCAAGCATTTTTGTTTTCTGTGTTCCAATGTTTCCCACATGTTTTCATGACAAAAGCCTATGCTTTCTCACCTTAATATATTATTTACCAATGTGAAATGGCATTGAGCTTCTCTCCTGATTCCTAATACATACAGTGCTAGCTGTCAATTCAGACCCATTTTGAGAAAAACGATTGGCAAAAAATTGGAATAAATTTGGTTTGAAATGACCAAAAATGACATTTTGACTGCTAATGGATTAAAATGTGCTTGGTTCTAAGTATGCTTATTCTTTTAATTGGTTTGCACTCACCAAGTAAGTTTTGATGTGTCTAAATATTAAAGAATTAAAGAAGATTGGACATACTAAATTGTCCTTAGGTGTGATTGGGTGCAACCACCATTAGTAGCGATAGAAAGTGGATGGTATGCAGATGCTCCTCTACATGTGTACATATGAATGAGTTACGTTCCGAATGGCTGTTCTTCAGCTGAATTGGTTGTCTATTCAAAAAAAAAAAAAAAAAAAAAGAGCTGAAAAAAAAATACAGCAAATAAAACAGTTTAGTACAGTGCTTCTCAAAGTGGGTCTGTGGCACTGGCCTGTCCGTGAAATCATTTTTAGTTTTTTAATATAATTAATTTGTTTTTAATTTAATTAATTAAGTTAATTTAATTATATTTTATATTAAATTGTGAAAGTATTCACAAACCTTCAACAAAGCAATCAGTTCAACCAATTTACTATATTTGTGTCCATCCATCCATTAACCACCGCTTTATCCGGGCTGGGTCATGGGGTAATATATTTTTAAAAATGTAATGATTTTGAAATTTGTCAAAAAGCATTTTGTGTCTACGATTGCTTGCTAACTAGGCGGTCAAGCCAGCAAAGCTAGAAGCAATATTTTATTTTATAATACTGTTTTTGACTTAATTTGTAGCAACCTTTTTGTGGGGAAATTGACCTGGTATGTTATAAGGGGGTGTGCAATTTGCAAATTTTATTTTCTAAACTTCAGTACAGCTGAAAAGCAAGAAATTTACTTGTCAAATTGAATCTGTTGGTGAGCGAAAATGGCACTTATGTTTGGCTTAACTGATTTTTTTTTCGGCAAACATTTGCAATGGGGTCCTTGGAAAATTTGCTTTCTAACTCCACAGAGTTTGAGAACCCCTGGTTTAGTACACCAAGAGCCTCCTTTTTGACTGTTAGCATTTTATTCTCACCAAAAATGTGAGGATCTTTAAATGTTCGGTGGTCTTAGATAAAGCAGGCAATGTTTTTCATCTCTGTGGTTTTGGAAACGATGAGATCACATTTAATATAGATTTTTTTTTTTTTGAAAAATGAGAAATTCCAAAAAGTTCAGATACTTGTTTTATTCCACTGCATTAAACTGTAGAATGTTTAAAATACCATGATAACAATTATTAAAGTAGCATGCCTTGAGCATTGTCTACCTTATTTAATGATATTTTCTAAATTGTAGTTAATAATTTGATAAAAAAAAAAAAAAGTAAAGGTTGGAATGAGATTTTGATACATGCGGATGTTTTTGTTTTTTTTTGTCCCGAGGATAACTGGCGACTGGCGAGTTTGGACCCTGGTGCCCTGTTGTCTCTTAGGGTCAAAGGAAGAAGTAATTGAAGTATTCACGTTCATAGGTGATGAGTAAAATAGGCCAGTCTCACAATAAAAAGACAGGAACAAGAGAGTAGAACTAGCTTCTTCTGATATCAGCGGTATTTGGCAAGAATAAAATCTTTTTGCAACCAACATGGCCGAGTCAAAGAACCTTTAATTTTCATCACTGTCAGATTCGCCTGTTGGACATCTGTGAGAAACTATACACAAAGAAGGGGAGAAGGCATTTTGTCTTTCTCATGCATGAGGAGAATGGAGAAAGAGTGCACAAGGTCAATTCTAACTGCTCTCTGAAGCAGCCCCTCCGAACCCTCTCTTTTTATTTTCGAAGTCCCCAATTTACATAAAGGTCCCTACCCTAAAAAGAAGATGGCTGGAACCTTGTACACGTGTCTTTCTATGTGTGTGTATGATGTGATGATGTGGCAAGACATTTTGTAGATAACAAGCAAAGTGACATGGTCGTCCTTCCCACGGTGAAGCTCAAAACAACCTCCTCATAGCACACATTGTTACATTTCAAGCAGTGCATCTATTCTCATAGCAAAGCCAGAAGGTATATTTATGATATAGCAAAGCATTTCTTCATTGCAAGGAGTTGTGTTTATTATAGCAAAGCCTTTCTTCATTCCAAGCAGTTATATTTATTTATTATAGCAAATGTATAATCACTATTTTTTACAAATATTCTGACAATCACCAGTTTGCATTGCCTGGCACAGACCCACTTCACAGCGAAAAATAAACTATAATATCCCTAGGCATTTCTGTTTTAGATTGTGCCATATGAGTTTTATTTCTAGCTTGTGCTGGAAAATTGTATCACTAATGATAATGTGAATAAGAAGGTTTGCATATAGAATATTTTGCAAAGGTATCACTATAACAGAATTCTGCAATAAGTTCCTTAATGTTCTAAAACATCTGCTCGGAATTTTAAAGGGATAGTGTGTAAGATTTAGACCTTTTTTCATTACGGACAGCAGGAGGAGCTGCATTTACAATTGTCCAGCAGCTATGACAAACATGGCTGCCTCCGGAGAAGTGTCACCCCCCCATGTAATTTAATTTAATGATAACTAGATCTATGATTATATTTAAAATATACTGTTGGTCATTAACAACACACTTAATTTCAATTTTTCTTTTATTTTAAATCATTTAACCATTTTTAATGAAAAAAACGGTCTAAATCTTAACACTCTCCCTTTAAAGGCAACATCTGCCAGGCCTGTCATTGCATAAATTTGCTAAAAACTGAAGGATTCCTTTAGTCACACATAACCCTTGAAGTACCTTCACGTAATCCCAGGGGTACACATACCCTCATTCAAAAACGACTGAACTAAAGTATTTGTTATACTTACTGGAAATGAAACGGAATAATATTCATTCCGGATTCTCCTCCTGCTTACCATTGCTTTCCATGGTTGATTGCTCACCATCTCCACTGCACTTCATACACGTTACTGGATCTTGTTTTATGAATTAACAGGTAAAAAAAATTGCAAAAAACATAAGACCAAAATAAGGAAATTACATTTTGTGTATTATGTAATGATGTGTGTCATTGTGTGGCATTTTTGATGGTAAATGGAGTTCTCAACAGCTGCAGTTTGAATCAGGAGTGCCCTCGGGAGGTAGGAATGTTGAACTACAATTTAAGGAGCTGACGCGCAATGCAAAACAATACCTAATAAATCCAAGGAATGAGAAAATGTGAACAATAATTTCAAATGATTGACATTCTCATTCGGATAGCATTTTTTTCTCCTTGATATTTTAAAAATTTCGATTGCGGTTTAAGTGACAAAATGACACAGCCATAAAAATCAAAATCAAGTTTATTTTATTTTTTTTAAATGGGTCCCAAGTTGAAGCCTTTTCTCACATTTTTTTACTTTCACATTTTGTGATAAAACAATTCAGTCCTCTAAAATATCAAGCTACAAAAATTTGAGAAAATGTTAACAGAAATTTGTCAAAAATAAAGCATGTCGGGACAAGAAGTGATATAAAGGTTGTGCCGGCAATGAGTTCACACCCCAAGTGTGTCTGGAAACACATGTTAAATATTAGAAAGCTACAATTTCAAAACAAACATGAGCACGGCAACCAAATATAAGACTTTTAAGACTATTAAGTATATTATGAGTTGAATGTATTAAGTATATTATTTTCATTCATTAAAATAAACACTGAACGCCAGAAAAGGCCGTAACATCCAAACATTGTAACTTAAATGTGAATAAATTATCTGTTGAAGTGATAAGCAACAAAAAAGAATAAATTCCAATTTAACTACACATATATATTTTTAAATGGTTTGGAAATGATTGCCAACTTCATGCATAATCCAGATTATGCTGGTGATGATAAACAGAGCCACAAATTGTAAACACCACCTGTTGACTTATATCCCTATTTCACAAGGCACCGGGAACCAAATTTGTTTCACTGTCCATGGATTAAAATCCCCTCACCATCATATCACAGCTCAAATAGTTGTGCATTTCTGTGAGAACAGATATGCACCCACACAAAAAAAAAAGGGTAATGGTGCTGCATTGTGGAAATCCCTGAAATTTGTTGAATTGGAATAAAATGCACTAAAAATGGGCAGAACTGTGGGTTGGTAAAGACCTCTTCTGACCTTTTTGAGTGCATATACTATAGCAACATCTCCTTGTGTTTATCTGATCCTCGCTACAATGACAAAAGTGCTTGACGACTCGATTTACAGTTGCCATTATACTCTCAAATGTACTTAGGAAAATCATAATAAAGACACCTTCCACCGTTCTTGTTAGTGCTGCTGCCTGAAGAGGTTAGTTCATGCGGTCAGCAATGCTAACATTTTAGTGTGATGGCACATAAGAGATAACGCATTCAGAGCGGAAGGTTGAGGAATTTTAGCAATGCTAACATTTTAGCATGATGGCGCCTAAGCGATAACGCGTTCGCAGCCGATAGTTGAAAAACTGAAGTACTTGCCAATTAAAATTAGCAGTAGTCCATAGTGGGCACAGCAAAGGCCCCGAGTTAGCTCGAGTAGTATCAGCTAACGTTGCGTTATTTGTAATTAGCTTGAGAATTAGCTACCCAATTTTCCACACATGCTAATGCTAACAACTAGCAGTGCCATCCCAAATTGAAGTGTTGCAGCTGCCTTAAAGCCAATGACATAATTTTTGACACATTTAACAGATATCCAACCAGCTAATGAAAGATCTAGAAAAAATGGTAATAAAGTACGAAATGAATGGTTAGCAGCCTTTTAAACAGGTGATTTACAGATATTACACAACTACAATTGTTATAAATATGACAATGTTCTCCACGTGTTAAGATGAACTAAAGTGCCTGACAGTCTTTGGTTTGCCAACCAGTAGAAATCTATTTGTCAGAAGTACAAGATAGTGTGGTGATAAGTTTCGAATCTCTCAGTCTCACATTAGCATGATACACACCATCAACTTCCTAATTACGTTATCTTCGCCAAACCCTGAGGAGATAGGATCAACTTATGAAGATTGAAATGAAAAGGTAGGCTATTCAAAATTCAGATTTACATTTAAAAGTCAGTGATGAGACGTTTTAATAAAAATATCCATACATATTATGTTGGATAAAAAAAAATGTGGGGGCTGGATTTATGTTGCAGTGTGGATGAAAAATCTAGTGTGTGCTTATTTATGTTCATTTGCGTCTTAACTGTAAAATCTAAACTGTTGTGATTCTGTGTTTTATGTGTATAAAATGAAGCCCTGCATATTTGTGATCCAGCATTCATGAATTTTTTGGGAAAAATAAGTTTACAGGATGGTTGAAAACTAAATCTGAACTCCACATTTTAAAATGTGCACTATACAGAAATGCTATGCCTATGTAGCAGAGCTAATCTGAAAATCATTCCAAACAAAGGCCTGCTGTTTTTTGCTGTTTTGTCAAACTCCAATGCGCCATTATTAACACATGAAAAAAAAAAAAATCTGCCGTGTTTGTAATTTTAATTTTTAGCACCACATCATGCCCAACGACTATTCCAGCTCGGCTTTTTCACGTGCTCAAAACAAAGCATAAATGTTAAGCTACATTTAAAACCAGAAAAAATATCTAAATTACAGCTAATAAGGTATTGCTACTTGATTCTGAAGCAAATAAAAATGTTTAGTCTGGAATGCAGTGTGAAAAAAACAATTTTCGGTATTGTAAACATGCAGCGTGGCTATCTTTTTGCATAGATTCTAGTTTTCCGGGTGAAAAAGTGAGATGCAAAGCACGTTAATGCATTCAGAGTCACTTTGTAGTCTATAAAGCTTTACAGTGTACAACCAAGTGTCATGACTGTAGAACAAACTGTGTAGTTGCAATTCATGGTAATATGCTTATCAGTAGCTACCAGCGTTTTTTACACAAAATGCCAATTTTTACAGGCAGAGTAAAGGGGCTGACGATTAAAAAGCTTATGTCAAGTAGTGTCAAGGTTAAGATATATATATGTTATGTTCTCCAAAAACCTGAACTTGTATAAAGTCTCACTGGTAGATAGCGCTAATGCTATCTTATCTTTATTGCTCGTCTGAGGCACCGACTGACCATAGAGTGAAAACTTCACGTTAAAATCTAGCTTTCATGTAACAATTGACGTATGATGGAAGGACCTAGCAGGAGCTAAAACCGCCACCTGGTCGCTAAACCTATGTCATCTCTTGTTAATACTGCTTTTTGCTGCTTAAAGAAACTCTCCTTTATTAGAGAAAGTGCAATTTGTCTTTTCTAGTTTCAATTACAAAAAAAAAAAAAATACAGATTTTTTTTATCATTTTAGGCTCAACTCAGTTTGCTGTGCAAGCTTGCACTACCTTATAACAATATTAGAATACATTATCATTTATTTTGCCATAAAATGTAAATCAACTTTAGTATTTCCATTCTGCTTTCGACCATTGCTTTAAATTTGGCAAACTGTCTATACAATTTGGTTCATTGTGGCGCTGCGCATGCCAAAGTATCTTCATCCGCTAAGTTTCTCTACCATCAACTAGTGGTTCTCAACATCTCAACAAGTAGCCCCTTAAAGCCCTGGTAACGGATGTCGTCAGGGTTCGTTCAAGGTTGCAAACTTTCGCCTGTACCGTTTTCGTCGTTTGCAACCTTGAAAGATCCCTGAGGAAGCAGACTTGCGTGCATTTGCTAACCTCACCAACACTCAAAAAAGTGCGCCACTCAGTGCAAAACGGTAAATCAGCGCAAAGAATTTTTGCATGCTTTACTAAACTTGTGAAATACAATTAAGTACTATAATTGGGTATCAAACTTAAAGCATACAAAGCTCTGCAAATATAAAACACTTTCGCAAGCGTTCTCCATGTTCCAATTAATTTGCGAATAACATTCATTGCCTGCCTTGGCATTGAATTGCATTTTCTGATACCTACAGAAACCCAGTTAAAATCTCACATACCCCGAAGTGCCTTCACATAACTCCATTTAAGAAACACTGGCTGAGATAACCATCATTCATGCTCGATGACATCCATGTTGTGTGCACGTTTCTCACTTGCACTGCAAAACGTGGTCATGTTTAAAACCGTATTTATACTGCAGATGTTATGATTATCTATCAATGGATTTTTTTTTAAACTAAGCCCAAAAGAAAAATCTGTATTTTTCCGTATTTTTTGTTTGTATAGATAAAAAAATGCTCTAATAATAGTGAGTCGCTTATTCAGTCGGAGAGCCAATTTAAAATGAAACCAACGACTGCTACAAAGTCGGCGGGAGCAAAACAAAGCCGCCACTCTTAAAAAACATAATAAAGAAAAAAAGATCTGTCATTGCTCCCACCTTAACAGACCTTAACAGCAGATTGAGAACATTTGTGTCTATCGCACGTTTGCTCGACATCCTTTTCTATGATCGACAGCTGGACCAGGCGGGAAATACCAAACATCAGTAGTAGTTTTGCTATCAACAGATTGCAAAATAGAGGAGTGAAATTGTGCAATGGGGATAGCCGCGGGCAGTCCTCCTGAACTGGAGTACAATTTGTGGGTGGTTGGATATCAGAAGTACAGTCATTATGTTTACTGACGTCTTGAGTTCCCGGAGGTCACTGGTCCTTAACTAGTCGATGACTGCGTTGGTACAGACGCCAGCCCTTTCTACACAGCAGGACAAACCAATAGACCTGTGGCGCCAGGATACAAGAGTTGCCCAGGTTGGCAGCGAGCGACAGGTGGAAGGGCACAGCATAAAGCGGGATGCCGTAGTGGTGGCCGTAAGCCCAGTACATGTATGGGAAGAGGGCGATGCGGCATGTGAAGAAGGTGAGCAGCACCATGCAGCCGTTGTACTTGTGCAGTCGAACATCCTGGAGGCCCAGCTGGGGAGGACAAGAGAGTCTTACATTTATTTTGTTTGTCCGCTTCAAAGTAGGACACAGTATTCCCGGTTCACTTTTCACTAGTTTACCTATTCGTGCCTGTGGAACTCCTTCCTAACTATTGGCTGACAAGCTCATGAGGGTTTCAATTGACACTTTTTAGCTGTCTTCAAGAGCAGTGAAAGAAATGGACAGTAGATGTCAGCAAAGACCATGATGTCTTGGTTGGCATGAGGCTGAGACCCAGGGTCCTCCAACCTTTTCATCACCATGGACTGGTCAACGCTTGACTATTTTAGCGCCAGCAGGGGGATTTGATCATTGCTTGAATGGTGAATATAAAATGCATATAAAACCCATTAAACATGAACTCGCTATTAACGCCAAACTAATGGGAGCCCTCAGCTTGTTTCTCTCTTCACACATACGGGATGTCGGGGGTTTCTAACATACTTTTAAGGCTCCCGTTACTCGCGAGCTCATCTTGCATAGTCATGCTTGACTCACCTGGATGAGTAACAAATCGGTTGAGAATCCATTCCTTGTTAGTTTTTGGGTTCTTTTTGACTGGGAGGTAGCACTCCAAGTCCTTATCGTGAGAAATCGTAATTTTAAGTAGGGCTTCTGGTATTGTTCATTAAAAACTTTCTTTTTCTTCCAAGTTGTAGGCTCATCATCTGCCTGTTGACTGGGCCTTTTCCCCGTTCCTAAGATTACTCATTTTACTTCTTAGTGAATGAAATTTTGGTACTCAAGTTACCCAAACAGATCCAAGAGAATCCGGAAAGTTTAAAAAAAAAAAAAGGTTTTCAAAATAAGATATTTTTCAGAGTTGAAACATTATTATACACTCAATGGAAATGGTTCATTATTTCAGGTGTGGCCTGGTACCAGTTGATTCACAGACTGATACCGGGCTGTGGACCGTTGGTAGGGGACCTCTGTTCTAGACTCGACTCAACAATTGAGAAAATTGTGCACCGTATCACTACCTTCAACATTGTGATATAAGTTACATAACCTAGATTTTGGATATTGGGCCAATATCAAACCTGAAGACATAATAACAAAAATAATAAAATAATAGATGGGTCTACATGCAAGATCTTCAATGTTAGCACTCATACAAATGAGACCCAGCCCATTCATTTGAGACAACTGTTGTGTCCATTTTGGGAATTGCATCAAACACATGAGAAATAGTTTGAAATACAAGGCTGTCATCTACTGTGCGCACATGGACTTAGTAAGGTTGCTTGAATGAGTCAAAAGATATCGTTCAAAAACAAACGTCCAAACATGAACACGCTGTATCTTGGGAGGAAAAACATTGCTCCTACCAGACTCAGATTTTCTTTTGTTATTGGCATTTTGCACATCGAAGAGTCGAATTTGTTTTAAGGACTTTGTACGTTTTTTTGTCAGGTATCCACTAATTTTGTTATTATTTTATTCAAGTTCAGTACATTCATGTTTGACGTTGTGTTTATGTAACCCAAATGTTTTAAATAAATGGGTCATTTTTTCTCATATCTATTATTGCTGACTACTGTGTTTTGTCTAATAGTGTCACTTGATCAAGTCCATTCTTACATTTCTAAATAACCAATGTGTTAGATCATTATCATCTTGTAGTTAAGGCTGCAATGTTGGTATTGTATCGGAAGTGAAAAGGTGTTATCGGGGGATATCTAATTTTGGCTATACAATTGATGGTCGTTCTCCCCTAACCACACAACTAACTCAAATCTCTAACCCTAATTGAACATTTTAACTCAATATAGGTGATGGATTCAGAAACCGATCACTCAAATTGAGTTCTTGTACCATCCGCATTCTACAAAGTTTTGTCTCCAGGGCGTGCCCACTGCCTGAGCTGCCTCACCTGAATGAGTATCTTCCCCAGGGATACGAAGGGAGTGCTGAGCTCAGTTAGAAACAAGCAGCCGATGAAGAAATCGCCCTGGTCCTTACGGAAGAACTGCGGAAAGGAAAGAAAGGTATAAGTGCAGTGCACAAGCCAATCAGGGAAAACAAACATTCGCTTGGTGGAAAATTAACATAGCTGGCACCCAAGGGCAAGCTCTGGAGGGGTACCATAGAGTTGGACATAGACTACATATGTAAGAAAATTGTTCATTCTGCACTGAACTGTTCATAGGCGGAAAAAACAAAAAACAAAACCACTACCGGTACTTGGAAGCGAATACATCTCTTCAGTAAGATTCCAAAACTCTTTTCGATTCAACAGTTTGACACAATATCCGGATGAATACTTCTTGACTCCATTAAGATTGCTCAATTTCTAATGACGTAAGTACTTCCATGAGTTTTCAACCTTTCCAGCTCTATCAGGACGCCATCCAAGATTACATACCGGGAACCATTCGGTGAAGCCAATCTTGCTTTTATACAGACAGGTTGCTTATATTTAATCAGCGGTGGTAAATGTCGGCCGTAAGACTCAACAACACATGCTTTTTTTTTTTCCTGGTATGCTTAAGTGCTTCCTGTATTTGTTTAATAATTCACTTCGCTGGCCTTAAAATTAGAAATGAGTTAGAAATGAGAGAAAACAATTTTAACAATTTTCTGGATTTTCACAGTGGCACAAGTCCAAATTGACTAAAATTGACTTTTATTCTAATTATGATAATGTCAGGTTATGTTAGGCCAGCAGACAAGGCCTTGCTGGCTCTGACGGCCGACCACTGCAACACACACAACTGAAAATTTGTTAGAATAGCATCGAGACATGGAGGATGAAGGTTACTAAATTTTACGACGTTGTGATAAAGGGGGTGGTCTGTACGCCACCTCAAAGTCAGCTGTTTCCCCAAATCGGTAAAAGTTGATGTAATTGAACCCAAATGATCCTAAAACTGTAGTCAGTTCCAACCCGTTTGACCTAGAGCTACGGATTTTTGTAGGCATATGTAGGACCTCAAGACCTACAAAAACATCACAGCATGCCATATGCTGGGATGTACAGAACCAGAGTTATCAACGTTTGAATGTGCCATTTGGCCCGTTTTTGTACCTTTTTTGGTACCAAAACCCTTAACCCGATCAACTTCACATTTGTCGTGCTCTATTATCTGACATAGGGGCACAACTGGGCAAAATTTCGTGAAGATCGGCCCACATATGTAATGGGGGCGAGTCGCAGTCCGAATTTAAGGCATTGACTGGGCCGTGGTGATCAAAAGGTTGGGGAACACTGCTCTAGCCTAGCGCCTCTGGGAGCAGGCGGATTACATATAGCCTGGTGACATTTAGCTGAATTCTAATTGGCTAAAAACTCCCTTAAAACTACAACACTAGGAGCGTAACCAAATGGATATGACACGAAAAGAACAGAATATGGAGAATAATTTTGTAATTAATAAACATAAAATATATAAATGGTAAAAATGAATTTAAAATGACATTGACTTTCATGAGTTATTATAATTTATTATAGTTATGATAATGTCAGGTTATGTTAGGCCAGCAGAGAAGGCCTTGCTGGCCCTGACGGCCCACCACTGGGCTGCAATATTGATGCAGTATTGGAAGTGAAAAAGTTGTATTGGGATACCCTAACTGAAAATAGTTAAACATGAGATTGATCCTTTTACAGGTTTGAAATCAATGAATTAAACACCATAAACACTAAAGATACAACCAGCATTTCCAGTGTAGAGGGAAGTGATGTCTATAATGGAACATTTCAAACATTGATGAGTGTGCTTAGTGAGGCCATTTGACAACAGACAAGAATGGAGACAGAGACGCTGGACAAAAGCTCCTGTTTGGTAAGCTCGGTAGTTTGCAGATAATGAATAAAGAATGAGCTTATTCTGCCATCTGCCTGTGAAAAGCCTGCCGGGAACTTAACACCGCAACTACCTGGCCGGACAACCATAAAAAAATAAATAAATAAAAAAAATAACTAAAACACACACAACCTCCCTTAATCATGAGCTCATTTGCCTTGTGGTCTTGGAGAGGATAAGGATATTTGTCGATTGCCGCTCGCCATCTGCCACTTTAGGTTTCCAAGCATGCTTATTAACCTGTGTGTCAGGAAGATGCGTGACATGCTTAATCCTCTCGAGAAAAGGGATTGAAACCCGCACCTATTTTTACATTGGTCTCCTTTTAAGGGTATCTAGAATATGATTGGAAAATCTCTCGGTCGCACGTCTTTGTTAAAGTTAACTCAAAACAACACAAAGGGATACCATTTTGTCTTGGAAATTTTGTAAGACCTTTTCGTCATGAGACATTATTCATTATTTTGTAACGTTGTTTGACATTTAACTCTATATGACATTATCGTAACTAAAATTAATTAATTTTTATACACGTATATGTACACGGACCTGGGTGGGAGAAGGTAGACATCTTTGGAAACAATGTATGGGCACTTTTATTATTATTATTACTGTATTGTCTCCTTTGATAGAAATACCTTGTTAATTTTTGCACCGTACTATAATGATTTGAGTCAACCTTATACCCAAGTCGGTGTGACGCAATCTTTTTTGCTCATTCCGGGTGAACACAACAATCAAACTGGAGACCAAGCAGTCAATCTATGTACTATTAGTCGCTCTGATTGGCTGGATTTATGGCACATTCGTAATGTCAAGAGTACACAACTCGAGCGAGCGAAGAGCAAGATGTTGAGCGAGCGATGGAGGGCTATTGTGAGTGAGCAATGAGAGATTTTGAGCGAGCAAAGTTTTTCTGTGTTCACAATCCATCATTGCTCACTCAAACTCTTACCATTGCTTGCTCAATAATTTTTTTCTCTGCTCAAAATCTATTCATACTTGATCAAAATCTTTCATTGTGTGCTCATGATTGATCGTTAGCAATGTATGGTTCCTTCAGTGTGAAATGCATGGACTGCCACTGCTCAAATGAGTTCTTGTTTCATTGATCATTAGCAAATGTATATTTATGTAAAATAAAGAGACATTGATTGACAAAATGTATAGAAAAAATGATTCATAGTTAAGCCAAAATGTGTTATTTGGTCTTCTGTGTTTGTTTTTTACAAGCAAAAAAAAAATTCTTTGAGACGTGCCGTAGAATTTGTGTCTCATCTCATACCTAGCTCATTTCACACTGCCTGTACAAGACGTTTGTTTTTTCCGCGTCCTTGGATTGGGGAGATGGCCTGGCAGTTTTCTGCCTTGGGAAGTAGTATCACACTTTGTGTGTTTGAGTATTGAGGATGCAAAGACCTGTTGTTTCAAAACACAACTGTTGCTTTCTGTTGTTTACTGCAAGAAAGTTCTGTGTAAAATGTGGTTGTTCAGTGTGGCAACTGCCTCAAAAACCGCCAAGCAAAAGATGGGTCGAGAAAGAACATGATCAATTTCCATGCAGATACAGGACTTTTTTTTTAACCTTACACTTTACACCTTACACTTTTGCAATAGCAAGTTTTACCAGGTTCAATGAGCAACACAGGCAGACAGACGATGAGTTGAAAGAGGACTGCAGCGGCAACTAAATAATGTAGTGTAATGTGATCTGCAATTGTTTCCCAGTCAAACCAACAGCCGTGTTTGCTTTGCCTCGATGCTTCCCTCCACAAAATTAGTCAATGCTCAATTTGATTGTAACAATCCAGTGCTTTTTCCTAAGCTTTGATTCTTTTGAGGAACCCACATTCAGAGCCATGTATAGCATCACGTTTGTTTCTCCATTAACTGACTTCCTGTGCATTCTTCATGCTATCTCCAGGCGCCTACAATTGGAGGGTGGAGTTTTTGTTCTCTGAAAGAATGTCATCAATAACCTTTCTGTTTAATTCCCTGTTTTCCAACAAATTTGGCATACACAGTCTATTTCGCAACAGCCCCTCACATAAAAAATCTTTTAAGAATTCGGATCCTTCCTCACCAGCGCGATGGGCAGTAGGATGGTGAGCAGGGCAATGTGATGCAGCACCAACAGGAACTCCCGACGGATGAAGGTGTTTACCGTCCCCAGGGAGTGCTGTTTGTAGTCCTCATGTCCTTTGACGCGGAAGCGGTGGTAGTGGCTGAGGTACATGGCCAGGAGGTCATACGTCATGTAGGGCACACCAAACCAGATGACAAAGTGGTTGGCCAGCCAGTGCCTGGAGGGAAGGAGGTGGGGGAAACAAGCAAACCAAATAACAAGTTTGAGATAGAATTTTTAATTTAAAAGTCACAGATTGCTATTAATGGTCATTTTTAGGAGATTCCAAAGAGGGGCACAATGTGTTTGGCTGCTTCAGAGGTAGGGGACTCCGGTTCCTCTGAAGCAATGTCCTGCACGTTTTTGATGTCTGCCTCTTGTAAAACAGCCAATTCAAATGATCAGCGCATGAGGTGCGAGGGAAAGGGACACAAGACGAAATACACACTGTGCAAGCATGGGAGCCTTTTTTTTTTTCTCCCTTAAGTAATATGTACTGTCCAAAAAAATTCATTTGTAGTATCCAAAACCAAAGATAAATTGTGACAGTTGGTCTTCATAAACATTTACTCTTTTCTACAAGCAGAGAGGGGAGTAATGAGCAGTTAGGAATGGAGAATGAGCACAAGGGAGGGACACATGACAAAAGACACTGTGCAAGCAGGGGTGCCTTTTTTGTTCCCTATTCTTTCAATGCCATGGAAGGGAATTCTTGACTTTTAAAAAACATTAAAATTCTCGTCAAATACATTTTTTATGGAGGGTAGCCAACACCCTTGACTATTGCTTACCTAATCCAAGCCAATTGAGCACTGTAGTGATAATGAGTATTGGACGGCAGTGTTGCCATACATACTACACATACATTACATACTTATAATTCTAATTAAGGAATGGAAATGAACATTTCATATGATACCACCCATGTTTACACAAACATAGAACACAATATTCTGTAAACCTTGAAAAATTAGTTAAAATGTTAAATATACTGGCCCTCTGGAGCAGGCATGTCAAACATCCGGCCCGGCATAAATTTCTGAGTATGTCAAAAAAAAAAAGCAAGTTCATTTCTATCAAAAGTTATGATTTTTAAAAGCAATACAAAACAAATGCTCCCTTAGGCCGCTGGAGAACAGTAATTGTGTTTAAAAAAAAAAAAAAACTCACGTCCAGTTTATTAAAATAATATTTATTGAACTTAAGTGAGGATGTACTTATATGTTAACAAAGCAGCCATTTTAGGAGTTCTATTCAACTACAAGCATCTTGTGCTTCTTAGCTGCTACGTTGACATTTGAATGGGGGTTTGAATGTGCTCTCTCATAACCTTGCCGTAGCCTTAAAGGCTAACTTATGTAAGCGTGGCATAATAAACAGCTCAGATGACCTAATGAGCGCTGATTATGGCGAAATGTTAATTATATGGACGGATTGGATGAAAGCTGCAGCAACCCAGCCGGGCTGCTGCCCTTTGACCTCTGCCAGGGCTCTTTAGCGCTTGTCATAGGGTAGCGATTAAAATCGCCGTCAGTCATAACAACACGGCTTTGGAAAATACTGCCACCATATGACTCGTTTCTAACCTTCAAAAGAGTCTAAACTGAATCACTTCCTGAATGTTCTGAGCTCCTGTTTTCATGCCAAAGTAGTCAAGGCCTGAACAGGTTTTGCTGTTCTCAATTTAGCCTGAAAACATTGTTACCAATTCCTTCAAGCAGAAGGGTTTGGGTTTTTTTTTTCTTTCCAAACAATAATCCTTTTGGTCTATTTCTGTTTCCAGTCCCTATTTTCTTTTTCTCTAGGTCGCAGTGATGTGGAGTAAAGTGTTACGCTGAAGGCCGCGGGCAGCAACAGATTGTGATAGGGTATTAAGAGTATTCATGGGTCTGACTTCTGAGCATGTGTCTGATAAACCCCCACGGTCTTATGCACGTCACAGGACAGAAGAACTGAGCAGCGCTGTGAAGGAATTAAGTCCGCAAAGGAGGGAGGGAGAAGAGGGAAGGGCCCTGTGGAGATTAGCAGGGGTGGGCATTTTACATTTATTTGCTAGTCCTGTAATTGTCGGTACGTTGCTCCGTCAGACAATCGTTGGTCTGTTGCACACACTCATCATCATGTTAAACAAAAAGCAAAGGCTAAACTTTACAAGCATTATTGTACTTCAAGTAGTAGTGAACCATCCATCCAACCATCCATTGTAAATTCCCAGGAAAAAACATTTTCTGGGACCATTACATGGAACAAAATTTACTAGATAATACCTTTTTGGGGGGGATTAAAAAACTTGCATTTTCTGGCTAAGAGCCAATCAGAGTGGGATCACTTTGCGATGTGTCCACTGGTGACTTGAATGGAAAGGCATCCCGGAATGCTTTGCTCAACAATGTTACGTGATTTATTCATTCGTCATATTTAAAAAGCAAACTAACAACTACTACTTAATACCTAATTCCGAACATTGCTGTTTACTTTAGGTCTGTACAATGTGCTGAGCAAGATTGTGTGCAGTAATGTAATTCAGTTCAGGAAACCGTGACTCTGAAACACAACACAAATTAATCCCTGCCTTGCTAGTAACCCTTAATGAAGAGATAGTGTTATTCAGAGCAAGCCATTCAAGACATTTTCTCTTTTTAATAGTAGTAGCAGCATCCTTTGCTCAAGTACTGGGGTGTCAAATTCATTTTAGCTCAGGGGCCACATGGAGCAAAATCTAGTTACATGTGGGCCGACCTGGTAAAATAATGGTATATAACTTAAAAAAAAAAAAAGTCACTAATATGAACATTTTTATTATATGCGCCCGCCTGGTCCCAATGCCCAGCGAATGGGGGCAGTCAACTGTAGGTATATTGTTTTAAGAGGAATTAAGTAAAATAACTTATTTTGCAAAAAATAAATACATTAATACAATGAAACACAAATCTCCTGTGGAAGGAAAATGCTCCAATCAAAGTATGTGGATGTGCAACTTTTTTTCAAGGGGTACAGTAGGGTTCAAAGAAGATTTAGAAATAAAATGGTGCTGTAGTGTTTCATTTTGCACACTGGATGGCAATGACATTATGACATACATGACGGAAGAAGTTGAAAATTGAAAATTCACAAAGTGATGCCACATCAAAAATGAAACCGATGTGTGCTTATTGATGAGCTGTAAATAAAGTCAATAATAATAATAATAATTTAAAAAAAACTGTCTAGAATATCACGCGGACCAAAGCCGAACATCTGGTAATGGCACAGATGGTGAATCTCTTCAGGGACCTGCGGCAAGCAGTAACACAACAAAGCTAGATGCTAAGGTGAGTGCTACAGCAGTGTTCCACTTTCTGTCAGTGAAGCAAGAGGCAACTGGTTACTTCCATCTGTAAGTTGCAGAGCTCATCTGGGCATTTCTTGTAAAAGTAAACATTTTTGTTTCATGATCATTAACAACAGAGTAATGGTTTCTGTCATTTTCATTTTTTTTAATGCGTCACAAAATCATCTTGTGGGCTGGATTATGGCTCAGAGAGGGCCGGATCCAGTCTTTACGTTTGAGAACCCTGCTCTAGTCCTCAGCCATTAATCCTGGGTGCACATATGTATGGGTAATGGAAAATATAAGTATTCAGCATCGCATGTTGTTCAGTGATCAACATTGTTTGAACAAAGAACCTTTCACTATGTGTGCATGAGGATTCTCTTTGGAGCTAAAATGAGACGATCTGGACAGGTAAGTGCATATGTTTTCCTTCCTCTCCCATCTTGTCGTAGTTTCTCCTTCTCTGCTTAACAATCTTACTTTAATGTTTCTACGCACTCTCACAGACAACTGAACTGTACTATTAGGCTTATGATTATTTGACGCTTCCAAAAAAGAAACCCAAAAAGACATTTTGTTTTCGAGACAACTTTATTGATGTTGCCTAAATCGCGAAAATTCCACAACATATGCTTGTTGCCTATTTAAATTGTAATTCACACTTCTATTATCGTTAGCATACGACAGTTTAAACATTTCTTCAAAAATTTGGAAGATTTAATTGGATGAGGTGACAAACCATTACCAAAAGTGACAGGTGGCACTGGTGATGACTATTATAATGAAAATTGGGGTAAAAAATAACCCACTTATTTACTGCAAGTAAATAAAGACATTCTGAATGTTTTAGAAGCCCAAATTATTACCTTAACCAGAATATTGACTGCATGTAAATATAGTCAATGTTACAAGCAACAACTGAAAAACTAACCTGTCCATGATGACATTGCCCCTGCACGACAACACAACGATGACTCCTGCCGTGGTGGCCATAACGGCATGGATGGATGACACCAATCTGAAAAAAAAACAACAACAAAAAAAAAACACAAACAAAATAATGAAGTGATAAAGACCACCAAGTCTTTAGTGTTTAGCAGCCGTAGACTATACAGTCATTTGGGTCTGATGGGTCTGTCCATTCATCTATTTTCTTGGCTGCTTACTCTCACCAGGGTCACCTGCTGTCAATCGCGGGGTCTTATCTCAGGTCTAATCTCAAAGTCCCCTGATGATATCAATTTGTTCCCCACGATGATGGGATTTTTTTTTTGGAGCTGTTTTACTTTATTTACTTCTCTCCCTTTGCTTAAATTATCTAGGAGAGGTCTATTATTGTTAAAAGGTTTCATTCTAACGTGTTTTTTAGTACTCTTGGACAAGGACATGTGTGTATTGTTATTCTGCTCCTCTTAGTAGGACCAGATCAGCTTTATGTTGAGGTTTCACAGAGTTGGTGGGGAACACTGTCAAGTTCGGGGTTACTATGTGGGGAGGGATATTCTCATCTTTGATTGAAATATGATTTACTCACACAGTGACTCCTTGCTCTATTGTCATCAATACTGAAATAATTTGTTGTGTTTATTATTGCTGGAGTTCAGACTGCAGTGTGTGGCAACCACTTAATACATGTAAATATTAAAGTATAATGAATGGTGACAGTCAAAGATAACAATTTGGAATGTGAGAAGTTTAGGAAAAGAGACTAAAGCTGAAATCAACAATTATATTTTTCTAAGAATCTCATTTAAAGTAGAACCATATCATAAAAGTGAGGAGAGGTTTGCCTGGTCAATTACTTTGCTTCAGTCTCTTCCTGCTCCAGAAGCATAATTAGAGTTATTCACAAATCTTGTCCTTTTCATGTTTCAGAAGTATTAGCTTGAAGATACCTGATTTGCACAGTTCATTGTTAAAGCTATCCAATCCTAATGACGATTGCCCTGAATGCTATGAAAATATCCTATTACTGGCTTCATTGCCAAATAAACTACAGTATTTTTCGGACTATAAGCCGCGACTTTTTCCTCATTATTTGAGCCATGCGGCCTATAGTCCAGTGCGGCTTATCTGCAGTTTTTTTCCACCGGTCAAGCAAATGTGTGTATCTGTTCAAGGAGTCAGTTTATGAAAGAACTAAGAAATAGAACTCAAAAGATGTGAATCAATGGCTGTGCTCAAAAAGTTTTAAAATATACTATTAAAAATATAAAAAAATACAACTAAATTGAACAATATCTTGTATAAAAGTTTGTAATGTGTAAATTTGATATATGGTATACAGTATATATGATTGTATTTATAATTTGATTGTATATATTATTTATGTGCTGTGTGTGCTATGTTCATTAAATTAATCTATCAATTAAACAATGGGAGACAGAATGCTATCAAAGTGTTGACTTCAAGTTTGAACTGCTATTTAACTACAGAATTCTGTTGGTGATATGTAGGTAATAGCGATCGATTTTCTATAAATGTAATGTTGGGACTAAACATACAGTCATGTTCAGTCTGTTAAAGAGAGTATGTTGCAGCTGGTAGACTATTAAAAATATATTTAAAAAAATAAAATAAAACTTTCATATACCACCGTTTTGCATAAATATCTGATGTTATTACATGCGGCTTATAGTCCAGTGTGGCTTATCCGTGGCAAAAGATGTTTTTTTGCTCAATTTTTGCTGCTGCGGCTTATATACCGGTGCGGCTTATAGTCCGGAAAATACAGTTATCATCAGCGAAGACTTAAATGTAAGTGTTGACAGAAAAAAATTGCAGTGTTGGTACAAGACTAGAAATAAATTACAGTACAGTGGGCCCACGGGTTACGAACTTAATCCGTTCAGCGGCTACGCTCGTAACTCGAACTGCTCGTATAACGAGCAATCCAAACCCATGTTAATTCGTGAATGCGTGCAACGCGTGCAAAAACCTTAGGTAAAAACATCACGACTTTACACACATATTAAAATTGAGTGACATAATCTACTGTACAGTTAAATTAAATTACATATATAAAGGAAAATTGACATTTACCTATGGAACGACGTGACTAGAGCTGGGTGGAGGCGGAGGGGAGCAGAGACCAACGCGCAAAGTCAACACGGCTACGCAGATATGCTATTGCTCTTACAATGTCACAGTCACTCTTTCAGTCACGGTGCTAGTCACGGAGATGCTAAAACATCATCCTCTTACTTCTTCCTTTACCGCTACTAGTAATTTTAGAAGCTATGTCTAACAGATAAAGTTTGCAAAGTCTTCACAACATTCCTCCCTTCCGTTTTTCACTCATTTTCTCTCCTTCCTTCCATCCCGACCAGCTGTGCCATCAAGCTAGATAAAGGCGTTCGGCCAATAGCATATCGGCATTTCTGTGATTGACGTGACGCCGGCCAATAGCATCTACGTGAGTGAGACCGGGTGACCTTAATCGACCAATACATATTGGCATCTCCGTGACTGACTGATACTTATTGGCACTTTTTTTTAAACGGTTGGAATGTATTGACAATTTATTTTAAAAAAAAAACACATTTAAACCAATGACAATTCTTTGTCCTGCAATCGGCACATTTAATTTCATGTCAGCTGTTTTTCCCTTTAGCTGTACAAACACTAGACTTAAATGGTAATATATTTAGACACCGTGACTGAGACAGTGACTGTGACGTTGTAAGAGCAATAGCGTTCACGTGACTGCCACAAGAATCAACTGCTGATTTTGTTGACGCATCTGCTGATTTTGTCGACGCATTTCAGCGAAAACGTCTTTGCGTACACAATGCATGTCGGATTTGTTCGTAAGGCGATAGGTTTGTTCGTAAGTGGGGGACAAAAACCTCTGTGATCCACGCTCGCAAGGCGAATTGTTCGTAAAACAAGGTGTTCGTAAACCAGGGGCCGACTGTATATTATAAAAAATACTGTGCCCCAATGGAGGACATCATTTTCTGGAAAAACTGCCCTTGTCAAAAACTGGGCATGCATAAACAAATTCTTTTGCTATGACTTGACATGTTCAATGCTCTGTCGTAAGAAATGATGCACAAATATTTAGTTTTTATATAAGTACATACTGTATGACGTTGTTAGTATTGCTATTAGCATAATTATGCTTTTATTGTCCATGAGGGGGCTGTGCGTTTGTTTTTTTTTTGTTTTTTTTTAATCTAGTTATGTATAGATAGTTCTGATGCAACTGAATATTTTGAAGAGTTGAAAGTTAAAGAACAATACAAAAGTGTCTTTGTTATGACGCCTCAAAAGCAGAGCCATTTTTTGTCCAAACATGGTGACGTGTGTCATGTTGAGTGATGAAATTGTCCTTGTCAAAAACTGGGCATGGTTTAACAAATTCTGTTTTCATGCAATGACTTATTGAAATATCAAATGCTCTATGTGATATGAAATGATCCACATATAAACAGTATATATGTATGTAGTATACATAACCCTACAACATCGTTAGTTTTGCTATGAGCAAAATTCTAGTATTATTGTCCATAAAAGGGATATCCGTTATTTTTTTTTCTAATGCCACTGAGCATTTTGAGTGGTTGAAAGTAAAAATATACTCAAAATGGTTTTGTTGGCAACGCAAAAGCAGTGATATATCTTGGAAGAAAAATAAAATGTGTACTATGTTTTGGTTAAAAGGACCTGAGTTCTAATCCACCACGCTCCGGCCTTCCTGTGTGGGGTACTCCAGCTTCCACCCACACTCAAAAAACATGCATGGCGTATTGATATATAGTGGACTCCCGGGTTACAGTGTCCCTGGCTGGTTGTTTCGTCCCCTCCCCGCTTTGTGACAAAAACAACTGTCATGACCCGGCTGTATTTGTGTTGTCTCCATCTACAGGCGTTTTTAGGTAATTGTACTTATTTTCTGTTGCCGTCAAACTGCCTCCCTGCAACGCATCACGATAATGCTGGTCTGCTATTCATCGCTGTCTCCTCACGAAGTCGGCCTCACGCGTTTCAAAACGGCAGAATGGTCAAGCTTTGTTCTATCGCTGGTGGTTACAAAACCGTATTTATAGTACATTTTTCTGCTTAATACAAACTTGAATGGGTTAGCCATGGGTCCCAAGATTGCTTGTGATGTGAGAGAGAAGTAAGAAGATGATTTATATGGAAACGAAGCTGGAGATAATCAGGAAATACGAAGCAAGCCTACACTAGGAAATATGGGCATAACAAGCGCCACTCATTAATGATGTTTTCTGATTGTATTCATGTACCGTATTTTCCAGACTATAAGGCACACTGGTATATAAGCCACAGCAGCTAAATATGAAAAAAAAAAAAAAAAAAAAAAAAATTGTCATGTATAAGACGCACTGGACTATAAGCCGCAGGTAATAACATCAGCTCTTTACACAAAAAGATGGTATATTTTTGTAATTGTCTGCCAACAGCAACATCCTCTTTTTAACAGAATGAACATGCCTGCATGTTTAGTCCCAACATATTTATGGAAAATGGATGGATGCATGGATATCTGTTCAATCAATCAATCATTGATGATTGATTGATTGATTGATTGATATCTGTTAAAAAGCAGTTCAAAATATAAATCAATACTTCAATAGCATCTTTTTTTGTCTCCCTTTTTGTTTGATTGTTTTAGTGAACATAATAACACATTCTACATAATTCATATACAATCATAAATACGTAAATAAAATCACATATACTGTGTACTGTATATTAAGAGTTACACATCACAAATTTATCCAAAATTTTATATTATTCTCTTATTAAAATTAGACATTTAGATGTATTTTTTTAAATAATATATTGTTTTAACTTTTTTTTTTAGCATGGCCGCACTAAGGCGTAGGGTTCAAAACATGAGGAAAAAGTCGCAGCTCATAGTCCAAAAATACGGTACAGTCGGCCCCCGATTTACGCACACCCTCTTTTACGAACATTTCGACTTACGAGCATGGACCGCAGAGTTTTTTGTCCCCCACTTACGCACAAACCTTCCGTCTTGCGAACAATACGACATGCCGGCCATTACGTTAGTACATTTATTTTCGCTTTGCTATGTCAACTACCTCAGAAGTTAATGTTCATCACGGCAACGTTGAACGCTATTGCTCTTACAATGTCACAGTCACTGTCTCAGTCACGGTGTCAGTCACGGAATCAGTCACGGAGATGCCAATATGCTATTGGTCGATTAAGGTCACAGTGGGTCTCACTCACGGAGATGCTATTGGCCGGTGTCACGTCAATCACAGAAATGCCGATATGCTATTGGCCGAACGCCTTTATCTAGCTTGATGGCACAGCTGGTCGGGATGGAAGGAAGGAGAGAAAATGGGTGAAAAACGGAAGGAAGGAATATTGAGAAGACTTTGCAAACTTTATCTGTTAGACATGGCTTCTAAAATTGCAAATGGCGGTAAAGGAAGAAGTAAGAGGATGATGACAATAGAAACCAAGCAGGAGATAATAAAAAAATACGAAGGAGGCAGAAGCATTGTTAACCTTGCTCGTGAGTATGGACGGAACCGCTCGGCAATCTTCTAAGGGCAAGACTTTCCTTGCCGGGGGACGGACCTCGCTCGACAACAAAATGGAGAGGATTCTTCAATTATGGATTAAGGAGAAGGAAATCACCGGTGATATGTTTTAGTTTGAGAAAAGTTCTTGTTTAAGAAAATAAATAAATAAATTCTGCGGGTTGGTCTCTGCTCACCTCCGTCTCCACTCAGCTCAAGTCACGGCGCCCCAGAGGAAAATGTCATTTATCCTTTGTATATCCATGTTAATTAAATTTACTGTACAGTAGATTATGGTACTAATTTTAAATATGTGTGTAAATTCGTGATGGTTTTAACTATGATTTCATCACGCGTTGCCAGTCAATGTGTACGTACAATTGACCTCGCTTTGCTACATTAACGAATTCATCTGCTCATGCATGACACGTTAACGTTGATATGCTATCTTACAATGTCACAGTCACTGTTTCAGTCACGGTGTCAGTCACGGAGATGCCGATATGCTATTGGTCGAACGCCTTCATCTAGCTTGATGGCACGGCTGGTCGGGACGGAAGGAAGGAGAGAAAATCAGCCAAAAACGGAAGGAAGGAATGTTGTTAAGACTTTGCAAACTTTATCTGTTAGACATGGCTTCTAAAATTGCTAGTGGCGGTAAAGGAAGAAGTAAGAGGATGATGACAATAGAAACCAAGCAGGAGATAATAAAAAAAAAAATACGAAGGAGGCGCACGCATGGTTAACCTTGCTCGTGAGTATGGCCGTAATTGCTCGGCAATCTTCTAAGGGCAAGACTTTCCTTGCCGGGGGACGGACCTCGATCGACAACAAAATTGAGAGGCTTCTTCTTTTATAGATTAAAGAGAAGGAAATCGCCGGTGATATGTTCTAGTTTGAGAAAAGTTCCCGTTTAAGAAAATAAATCAATAAATTCTGCGGGTTGGTCTCTGCTCCCCTCCGCCTCCACCCAGCTCAAGTCACGTCGCCCCAAAGGTAAATGTCATTTTTCCTTTGTATATGTTGTTTAATTTAACTGTACAGTAGATTATGTTAGTCATTTTTAATATGTGTATAAAGTCGTGATGTTTTTACCTAAGGTTTTTGCACGCGTTGCACGCATTCACTAATTAACATAGGTTTGGATTGCCCGTCATACGAGCAGTTCAAGTTACGAGCGTAGCCACTGAACGGATTAAGTTCGTCACACGGGGGCCCACTGTATATTATATATATGTAACACTTACTATACTATTTTGATATCAATTTTTAATATGTATGTACAATTTTGAATTTTTTACCTGGAGTTCTAAACGCATTAGCTATTTAACATAGGTTTGGATTGCCCGCCATATGGCAAATTCACCTTACGAGCCCAACTGTGGAACGGATTAATTTCGTAACCCGGGGGCCCTGGCTACTTATTATAATATACATGTATACAATTAAATGACATAATAAATAAAAAATATACAAAGGATTTATTTACCTTCAAAGTGACGTGACAAGCTAGTTAAAGCCATATTCACTAATGAGGGTAGCCTAGCCTAGGCTACCTTAGGCTTCTTCGTATTTCTTTTTTAACTCCAGCTTGATTTCCATACTAATCACCTTCTTACTTCTCTAACATTAACTAGTAATCGTGGGACCCATGGTTAACCAATTCAAGTTTGAACACAATGCACAATAAATATTGAAAGCACTCCCACACGAAATAAATGGGACTTGGACTTTCACTTATATAATGCTTTTCTACCTTGGCTACTCAAAACGCTTTACACTAACTAGTCATTTAACTACTAATGATGCAGCATCAGAAGCAACTGGGAGTTCAGTGTCTTGCTCAAGGACACTTCAACATGGTCTCAATGGTCGGGGAACAAACCCACAGCCTCTCAGCTGGGAGACGACCACTCTACCACCGAGTCATGCCGCCTCCAAAATCTTCAGGCACCCATCTTTGTGACCCCATGCGCTGACCAATAACAGATCAGCATCTTAAGAGACCCGTGACGCAGACGAATAGTAGACCAGTATCTTAGGGAGTTGTGACGCCAACCAACAGCGGACCAGCATTGTAGTGATTAAGGCAGTGACATGTAGTGACATATGAGCCCCTAGTAGACACGCGTGCGTACTGACCGCCATTTTTTAGATTTTTTTTTTTTTTTTTTACCGGTCCACATCGTAAGGTGAAAAAAACGTAAGGCAGGGACGTCATACACCAAGGGTCCACTACATATACATATACATATACATATACACACACACACGCACGCACGCACACACACACACACACGCACACACACAAAAAGTTAGTTTTGTTAATAGCATAATTCTGCTATTATTGTCCATAAATGCTATGATTTTTTTTTTTTAATATAGATATTGAAGACTGCATCATAACATATATAGTGAAGACTCTATCATACCATATTTAGCCATGCTTGTGTGCTGCTTTATAACTCTGTATGACCTTGGCTTAGTAACAGAGTGCACTCTGTTCAAACCAGCTGCATCCAGTTTTGCTCTAATTCATGTCCAGGTGGAAAAATACCCAAGCAGTTGCTAAGGTTCGGTTTTGTTTTGATAAGTTTTGTTTCGATAAGTTTCGGTACCTCCCCCCTAAGCGTATAAAAAACTTGCCTTGAATGTACTCCTTTGCACTTAATGCTTGAGCACAGCCTTTGTCTGCATCACATTTGTGCCCAGAATATTCTACATTAAAAACTTTGAAGTTATTGACCGAAGCTGGAATTGGACGAACACGCGGAAGGACCTTCCAGCAATATGTATAGCTAGGTCTGATGCCACTGAATATTTTGAGCAGCTGAAAAAAAAAAAAATCATAAGTTCCTTTGTTATGACACCTCAAAAGCAGAGCCATTTCTTGTCAAAACATGGAAATGTGTCGTCTTAAGTGAAAAACTGGGCATGCATTAATAAATTCAGTTGCCATAACTTATTGACATATCCAATGCTCTAACTTTGTCATATGAAATGATCCACAAACATTTTTTTATACAAATGCGTACAACATCATTAGTTTTATGCTGTGTTCAGATGGAGCGTGAAGAGCGTACGGTTTTGTATTGTAGTCAATAGAGTTTGCGCGACGGGCTCCATGACGCGTCGAGCGACGCGATGGAGCGACGCACGGCGCGTAATTATGCGTGACGCGAGAAGTTAAAAAAATTGAACTTTTTTCACGTGTCGCGTCAGCCAATCAGCATCGGGAATGTTCAACGTCTGAAGCAGGGGGCAGGAACGAATCATGGCGGCTGCTTTGCGGTCACCGGGAGCGATCCAACACGGCCAGCTGAGCTTTCAATACAAAACGGAGCCAAGCAAAAGCACTCACCTGGCTTGTAGAAAGGCGGAAGGGAGAACTTGGGACAACTGGTATG